>NC_080164.1:174196175-174496175 GCF_950295315.1 Erinaceus europaeus
CCCCCTCTGCATTCCCCTCCTCTAGCCATTTCTCTCTGTCCTATCCAACAATAAAGAACTACGATAATAACCACAATATGGCTACAACAAAAGGGGGGGAAAGATGGCCTCCAGGAGCAGTTGGTTCATGGTGCAGGCACTGAGCCCCAGCAATAACCCTGGTAGATCAAACTCGCCTGGTAGATCAAACATGTGTGAGGGCCAAGATTTGACTTCCCAGCTCCCACATACGAGGGTCATGCAAAGGGAAAGTTTTACATGCTGTAGTCTCTCTCTCTCTCTCTCGAACAGGGTCTGTTGAGAGTAGATCGTTTCATACAAATAAAAAGCACCAAAGAATCCCAAGCAGAAAAAACCCCACCCCCACCCCTCAGAGTGAGAAAAGAGAACAGGGGATAGCTTTTTATAGGATATAGACTTGTCTTAGAAAGCAGGGACCAGCAAGACAAGGCCAATTTGGATTTAGATGTTATGAAAAAAAAGTGAAGGTGTGTTGTTGAAGTAGCTCTCTTGGACAGTGTGGTCCTTCGCCATGTATGTAGCCTAAATTCATTCCTAGCCCCCATTGCACCCAAACAAGCTTCAGGGCTGTGGTATCTTTCATTGTCTCTGATTTTCTACCTTACAAAAAATAATAAATACATGAAATGAATTTAATGACTGGGGTATCATCATCAATGTAACCTACTGTTCAATAAATAGATTTAGAATTCAGTATTAAAAGAAGGAAGCAGGGAGGTAGTATAATGATCATGCAAAGCCCCCACACCTATAGACATCTAATCTTTGACAAAGAGGCCCAGACTATTAAATGGGGAAAGCAGAGTCTCTTCAACAAATGGTGTTGGAAACAATGGGTTGAAACATGCAGAAGAATGAAACTGAACCACTGTATTTCACCAAATACAAAAGTAAATTCCAAGTGGATCAAGGACTTGGATGTTAGACCACAAACTATCAGATAATCAGAGGAAAATATTGGCAGAACTCTTGTCCGCATACATTTTAAAGACATCTTCAATGAAACAAATCCAATTACAAAGAAGACTAAGGCAAATATAAACCCATGGGACTACATCAAATTAAAAAGCTCCTTCACAGCAAAAGAAACCACTACCCAAACCAAGAGACCCCTCACAGAATGGGAGAAGATCTTTGCATGCCATACATCAGATAAGAGTTTAATAACCAACATATATAAAGAGCTTGCCAAACTCAACAATAAGACAACAAATAACCCTATCCAAAAATGGGGGGAGGACTTGGACAGAATATTCACCACAGAAGAGATCCAAAAGGCCAAGAAACACATGAAAAAATGCTCCAAGTCTCTGTCAGAGAAATGCAAATAAAGACAACAATGAGATATCACTTCACTCCTGTGAGAATGTCATACATCAGAAAAGGTAACAGAGGCAATTGCTGGAGAGGGTGTGGGGTCAAAGTAACCCTCCTGCACTGCTGGTGGGAATGTAAATTGGTCCAACCTCTGTGGAGAATAGTCTGGAGAACTCTCAGAAGGCTAGAAATGAACCTACCCTATGATCCTGCAATTCCTCTCCTGGGGATATATCCTAAGGAACCCAACACATCCATCCCAAAAGATCTGTGTACACATATGTTCTTGGCAGCACAATTTGTAATAGCCAAAACCTGGAAGCAACCCAGGTGTCCAACAACAGATGAGTGGCTGAGCAAGTTGTGGTATATATACACAATGGTATACTACTCAGCTGTAAAAATGGTGACTTCATCATTTTCAGCTGATCTTAGATGGACCTTGAACAATTTCATGTTTAGTGAAATAAGTCAGAAATGGAAGGATGAATATGGGATGATCTCACTCTCAGGCAGAAGTTGAAAAACAAGATCAGAAAAGAAATCACAAGTAGAACCTGAAATGGAATTGCTGTATCGCACCAATGTAAAAGACTCTGGGGTGGGTGGGTGAGGAGAATACAGGTCCAGGAAGGATGACAGAGGACCTAGTGGGGGTTGTATTGTTATATGGGAAACTGGGGAATGCTATGCATGTACAAACTATTGTATTTACTGTTGAATGTAAACATTAATTCCCCAATAAAGAAATTAAAAACTAAAAATAAAAATAAATGATCATGCAAAAGACTTTCATTCTGAGGCCCTGAGGTCCCAGGTTCAATCTCCTGCAACACCATAAACAAACAATAAAAAAACAAACAATCAGACTTTGAAAAGGAGCAACAATCAAGGGCCAGGTGATGGTATACCTGCCTAAGCACTCACGTTATAGTGTGCAAGGACCCAGGTTCAAGCCTCTGGTCCCCACCTACAGGGGAAGAGCTTCAGAAGTAGTGAAGTAAAGACTCAGATATCTGTCTCTATCCAGTAATAAATGAATGGTTTTATTCATTTTAGAAAAGGAGCAGCAATCCATCCTAGAATGTTATGACCGTACTAGGAGCTAAGAGTTACTAGTCATTTCTGTAATCATTGGGAGTCTTCTCTATATCTTTTAGAAATATGACCAAATGTTCAAATTGATTTGAGTATTAAGAATGTTTTGTTGGAAACTTTTCATTTTTTGTGTTAATAGGGGTGCTTTTTTGTTTGTTTTTCTTTCACTTTTTGCTTGGTTCAGACTGGGATATATGAGCTTCTTTTCTTGCTTGCTCTTTTTTCCCTTTCTGACCTCTGGGTATAATCTTATCATGGTACAGTGATAATAACATACTCATTAAAACTAGTGAATAAGATGGAGGCAGCCAGCAAAATACAACCCTTGACAGGCCAATAATTTCCAAGTGTTCTTCAGGAAGAGATAGAGGGAAGCTATGACACCTTTGCCCACAAAAATATATATAGCCCTCTTACTGATACCTGACCAAAAAAAAAAAAAAAAAAAAAAAAAAAAAAAAAAAAACTGGAAGCATCCTTACTGACTGTGTCCCAGAAAGCGTCTCTGATTTTGATCAACTAGCTCAATAATATGGTCCATCTTAGGACATGTTTTTAAGAGAATAGAAATAGCTGCAGTTTGGGAAAGAGAAAAGCATCTTTCAAAAATACTGGGAGAGGGAAGACTTTCCTGTCTAAGGAAATGGACTTGGAAAGTATAGACTCAATGACTTCTGCCCTCATTAACTTTAATATCATATTAACAAGCCATTACTACTCATTTCAGAAATTTTCTTCAGTGAGTATTTAAAAATGAAGAAAATGAAAATAGAGGATATTTTAACACAGTCCTCGGCCCATTCTAAGCACACAGTTTATGGTAGCCATTAGCTGATCTATGAAAGAAAATTCTTGATCACTACATAGCCCAGAAAAAAAAAAACCTAATTCTGGAATAAGAGGAAAGCTTTATTAATGGTGATGGATGACCTATTAGTCAAAGGGTTTCTTTTCTTTCTTTTTTTCTTTTTTTTTTTGTCAAAGGGTTTCTTTTCTTGCTTTTTTTTTTTTTTTGTCAAAGATGCTAGTCAGTTATTAAAGACATGTTTTGATGTTAATAAGTTAGAGATGGATAGGGAACTTTCTTCACATTTTCCAAGCAGTAGTGTGTGTGGTAATTAGTATGTGCATCTTTCTATTTTTTAATTTAATACACACATATATTTACACTTAATATTATCATTATTTCACCAGGCTTATTTCTGGGGCTTGGTGCCGACACAAGAATCCACTCCTGGTGGCCATTTTTTAATTTTCTTTCTTTTTTTTTTCTTTATTTGGTAGTACAGAGAGAGAAATTGAGAGAGGAGAGAGAAATAGAGACAGGGAGAAAAAGATAGACACCTGCAGACCTGTTTCTCTGCCACTGAGGCAGACCCCCTGCAGGTGAGGAATAGGACCTTGAACCCACGTCCTTGTGGCAGTAGTAATAGGTGTGCTTAACCAGGTATGCCACCACCAGGACATCTATATTTACATTTTATATATTTACATTTTATATATTTATGTATACTTATATCTGTGGGGGCGGGGGGAGTTCAAGTTTCATCACTAGGACAGCAGGCCGACTTTTCCTGATAGGAAAAGAGAGGGAGAAGGGAAAGACACATAAAAGCACTAGAACTCCCCTACTATCATGCAGGTAGGTGGCTTGACCCTGGATCACGTAAATGGCACCACAAACACTCTCCCAGGTGAACTTTCTAACCTGTTAGCATGCATGCTTTGAGGGACTTCCATCCACCATAAAATGTGAAGAAAAACTAAGAATTAAATAGAAACAGTTGGAATCTGTACCAGTCTCTGAAGTTGAGGTTCTATATTGGTGACTAGAACTTAAATTCTTACTACCATAATAAGTGCAAATATCTTAGAAAGTGTCTGACACTGTATAACCCAGGTGAGAGGTATGATGTAGTGACAAAGTTGGAGTTAGTTTAAAAGCATTGGGCTCTCTATAATTGCTATAATATACTGAAAAAGTGCAGAAGTAAATGCTGTCTGGATACAGACTTAGGTGCTTTTTTAAATATATGTTATGAATAGAATCAAGAGAAAAATTTCACTAGTAGTTTTTAGAAGGGAAAGGTCCATTATTATTGCTGCATGGAAAAGTACTTGGTTCTTCTTTAGGAGTAAGTGATTGCTTTAATGAGTCTCTTTGCCAGCCTGTAGGTTGTGAGGAATTATTGGGAATTCATTTTTCTGAAGGTCTCAAAACAAATCATCTTCAGGGGTCAGTGATTTTGATCTTATTGAGAAATGTCAGCAGAATACACTCTTGCCCTTTGTTTTTCCTTGTTTCTCTCACTATAAGATAACTCCTTGGTATCCAAAGTACAATGCTGTACTTTGTAAAATAGCCTTTTACTTTTTTTTTGTTTGTTTGTTTGATTTCATATCCTTTTCCTTTTTGGTAACAGCTGATGGAAAGCTGGTATAGTACTTTATACTCTGGTAACAACGCTACAGGCTCATTGATTGAGATCCACATCCAATTTTATCTTAACTATTAACTTGTGGAATGGATTTATGGAGACCACTAATCACTCTGGTCTAACTGAAACCTAAAAATTAAATGAATAAATAAATAAGTAAATAAATGTAAGAAAATGGATTGGAAGAATTTTCTCTTAAGAAAAATGTGCAAGTTGATAACTATGGATCTTTTAAATATATAAGTCACTTTAATTAGTTAGAAGAAGATCTTTGATCTAAAGACCAAATCTGTTGACAACTGGAGTTAACAATACTTCATCTGAATAAAGTATATATCCAAGTTCCTGGCTCCATGCTGTTGTTGGTAGATTGAAATCAATAGAACTTTTAAGTATTATTGATTTCATTTTAGATTGAAGGGTCATCCATATATAAGGCATATTGAAACTGAGCTGAAAACATATAATATTACACTGGTTAGTGACATTAAGAATGTGACTGATTTTGAGATTTTTTTTTTAAGGGGAAATATAAAATCCTGTGTCCTATTACACTGAGCATTTTTATAAGTCTTTCTTTCCTAATGTATAAAATTAATATTAGCAATAGCTATGATTTGCTTGTTTTGCAAATGAAATAAATATATAACATATTTATTTACATTTAAATACTACTAATTATTTTCACTATAATCTTCTGATTCTTTTTTAAAGGACTCATTTATCATAAGATAAAGAGGAGAAAAGAAGAGAAAGAGAGAGACATCAGAGCACTGCTTTGCAATGGTATAAAGTGGTATCTGGGATTGAATCTGTAGCCTTGGGAAACTCAGGCATGCAATTTTGTGTTTTCATAGACTGAGATATGTCCCCAGTACTTTTTTTTTTTACTTCTCTGACTCATATTTGCCTTCTTGGTGTTCTGGCTTTTATTTTTTTGTATTAAAATGTCCAATATCTATATCACATGTTAGGAAGTCTTCCTTGACTTTATACATCTTCAACATACAGCATGATAAAAAATAATTCAATATATTAAATATGCATTATATTCACTCAAATAATATAGAATGTGATTTATATCACAAAGGAAAATCCAGTTCTTAACTGCTTCCAAGTAAAGTCTTCATGCAATACATTATTAAATTTGTATGAAAATCTCTTTACCATCCAATTGGTTCCATGAAATCAGTGTGATTTTATTTACCAAGGATAAACAACAATGGTAGGGGAAAAAAAGAAAGTTAAATGTAATAGTACTCACTATCATAGATGCAAAAATTACAAATCAAAAATTATCACACAAAATGTAATAGTATTAAAGACACTCGGGGACCAGCAGTGGTACACTGGGTCGAGTACATATGTCACGCACAAGGACCCAAGGTCCAGGCCACAGATTTACACCTGCAGGTAGGTGAGAAACCACTGAAGATTTCTCTCTCTCTCTTTCTCTCTCTCTCTTTCTCTCTCTTTCTTTCCGTTCTCTCAGTCTACACACACACACACACACACAGTCTCAAAAACAAATGAAATGAAATGAAATGAAATGAAACGAAAAAAGAAACAAAAGGTTACTACCAGGAATGGTAGAGTCATGCAGGCACTGGACCCTGGCAAAAACAAAACAACCAAATAAATAACATAGAATCCTAAGATACTTTATAATAAATAACTTAAATGTATTCCAAGGAGATAATTTTTAACATTATATATGCATATTTTAGCCATCTAGTTTCTACATTAGGGGAGCAAAGACTTTCATGAAATTTCATACTACTTACAATATATTTTATCCAGTTAAGTGTGAAACGATGCTTCCTTAGCCTTATCAGGGATTTATAGAGCATATTCAGAACATTCTCTTCTTTCCCCAAAGTACATAAATTGTGGTAGGATTAAAGCTATAAATCCTAGAAAAAAACGCCAGCCCCCACTCAGGAGTAACTTAAGTATGTAATTATCACTACATCCACTAAATACTGTCCTCATGGCTTTATTCATTGCAGCAAGCTGAACAGAGAAATGGAAAAGAAAGCCTTTCGTTTAAAATTTATTTATAGATACACTTGTCCACATTGAAAATATTTACAATACGGAAGTAAGACAATAAATGTAAGATTAAAAAGTTGCCAAGTGATTTCAATAAATTATATATGAAAAACAATAGTATTTCAACAGTTCAAAAAAAAGACAGAAACTTAATTTTTTAAAAAGGGAATAAACACAGGCAATACAAATCGGATTACTGAGGATTAGAGCTGGGGAGAGAGTGACTCTGTGCTGCACAGAGATTTCAGCCAGAACTTCTAGGTTTGATGCCCAGTACCACCAATAGCCAAAACTGAGTAGTATTCTGTTCAAAAAAATAGATGAAAGATAGCTCACCTGTTAGGGTGTATGCCCCATCATGAATGAACCAGGTTACAGCCCTAGCACCACACAGGAGTACCATAGTACCAGGGAAAAGTTTGCTACTGGATTATACTATATTGTCCATCCCCTTACTTTCTGTCTGAAGCAAAAGAAATGAAAACCTCAGATAGAGAATGCCATATATGCATAAAATCCAAATGCTATAAAATAAATACACCAAATGAACAAGACTAGGGATACACAAAACACAAACAAGATGTTGATGGCAAAAATCCATTACTTCAGTGGTCAGCATGACATTTTTCTTAAATAATTGGAAGGGTGTGCAGAATGTATGGATGAAAAGGATTGGTACCACAACAATACTGTTTCTCTCTAGCTTTCTCTACAGATTCAGTACAGTTCTTGAAAGCCTTATTTGTCTTCTTTTACTTGGGAATTTGATCAGTTGGTTGTTAAATACATGTCAGTAATACTAGGACCAAGAGCACCTAGACAAGTAGAATAAGTACGAAGCAGACTCCATCAGATATTAAGTTATAGGAAAATATATAAATATGACACCGTATGGTCTGTTTCAGAGACAGATAAATGGAATAATGAAATAAAACAGAGGTTGGCTGGCAATAATATCTCACTTGGACAGTGTGCTGCTTTGACATATTGCTGATCCTGGCTTGAGCATGGCCCCTATGGCATTGCAGAAAGCTTTGGTGCTGTTGCCTCTTTCCTACTCTGTGTCTCTTCCTTCATTAGGTAGGAAGGAAGGAAGGAAGGAAGGAAGGAAGGAAGGAAGGAAGGAAGGGAGGGAGGAAAGAAGGAAGAAAAGGAGGGAGGAAAAGAAGAGGTAAAAAAGAAGAGAAAAAGGAGGGTTGTCGTGGTCTGGGAGGTAGCACAATGGATAAAGCATTGGACTCTCAAGCATGAGGTCTTGAGTTCGATCCCTGGCAGCACATGTACCAGAGTGATGTCTGGTTCTTTCTTTCTCTCCTATCTTTCTCATCAATCAATAAATAAAATCTTAAAAAAAAAAAAGGATGGTTGTATTGTTATATGGAAATGTTATATGTGTGCAAACTATGGTATTTTACTGTCAACTATAAACCATTAATTCACCAATAAAGAAATTAAAAAAGAGAAAAGGAAAGAAAACAAAAGAGGAAACACTCATCCAAAAATATCTGTATATATATATGTAGCAGCACACTTTGTAATAACCAAAATCTGGAAGCAACCTAGATACACAACAGAGAAGTGGCTAAGAAAAATGTGGTATGTAAGTTTGGTGTATGCATGATGGTGGAGGAGGATGTAGGCTAGGGTTGAGAGTGTTTTGCAGAAAATTGAGAAATTTTATACATGTATTAAAAACTGTGTTTACTGTAAGTCATCAATCCCTCCAGTGAAACAAATTCACTAGAATCTTAGAGATTTTTGCTGGAGAGATTTTTTTTTTTTTTTACAAATTAGGGCAAAAGGAAATACCATTACATCAATTACATTGACATGGTTTCTCCTTAAAAAATAAAGACATACTGAATTTACAAATTAGTCATACATTAAATATAACAGTCAGATAAATAAAGCTTATCCAAAAACACATAAAAGTTTTCAAAGTCTAGAAAATTTGTCATTATAAGTAGGTTTTATCATACAAATTAAACCATGTTAAGCATAGAAAGAAACTTTGATTAATTCAGTCACATTAAAATTAAGGGCTTCTGTTCACCAATGATGTCATTGACAAACCTGTAATGGAGGCCAAGTGTATGGATTTCTCTCTGGAATATAATTCCTAAAATGATCAAATTGGTAAGAAGTAGCTATAAGAACCAGTTGAAAAATTCTTCAGGCAAGACTGCTGCACAGTTAGGAAGATGGTAGGAAAATTAATTAATTAGTTAATAATTAATACATACATAAAATCAAGATACATCAATTTCATATCTCAGTCACAAAAAGTCAGCTCAGAATCCTAGTAGAAAATGATTTAATATTTCTGAATGAATTGCAAAATTAAAAGCATAAATGGTGCTATCCGAATGTGGCTACAGTGTAAAGAAAAACATAACTTACATAGTGTTAACAGCAGATTGTTACAACTGGGTAAGAATGCAAAACACACAATACAATACATGCACAGGCAAATATACAGGCAAAGCGGTGGGGCATGTAGTTGCTCACAGACATTTCTAAGAATCCAGTTTGAGCCCTAACTCCCAACCTGCAGTGGGATGCATCCAGAAGCAAGTCTGCAAGTATCTATCTTTCTCCCTCCCTCTCTATCTCTTCTTCCTCTCTTTATTTCTCTCTGTCCTGTGAAATAAAAATAAAAGAAAGAAAAAATGAATGCAATATGCATCAGGTCATAGAATCGATAATACACAAACCACACAAACAAGCAGTCTCACTCAGCTCTACAGCTAAAATAAGCACTAGAAAAACACTTGGTTGTAGATACACTTAGAGTATCCATATGAAACATGATTCCAGAAGTGTTTACAAAAGTAAAATATTTAAATTAATGTGGGTTAAGAGGCCTCTGTCCTAACCAGTGGGTAATGCACCTTGTAAAACGAACACTTTACTATGCTCCAAGACCTAGGTTGAAGCTCCAAGTGTAGTGAGTGGTAATTTCTCCTATCTCTCTCTCTCTCTCCCCATTTATACTTCTCTCTGTATATATCATAAAAGGAAAGATGGAGAGGATAAAGGGAAAAAAAAGAAGAAAAATAAAAACAAAAGAAAGCCTCTGGGAGCACTGGAGTCATGTACAAGTACAAAGCCCCAGCTATAATCTTAGGGGAAAAAAAAAAAAGATGTCCCATTGTTATGTACCCTGATCTGTGTTGGGTAGTATGCCAGCTCCCCTAGCTTAAAGCTTCTGTCTCTAATCCTGCTTAACTAAGCACCAGCATGCCTGCATGGCATTGGTTTGATCCCACTTAAAGCTGCAGTCTATTTACATAAACCACTGTTAACTAAGCACCACCCTCACTCCAGGGCAATGGTGGTTTAGTGGTAGAATTCTCGCCTGCTCCGCCCCCTCTCCTTGTCACACCCTGATTTTCACCAATCTCTTTTTACTCTACCCTCTCTACATCACATCCTGTTTACACCCTACTTGGCAAGTATATATATAAGGACAGGATTGTGATTAGAGTTTAGTTTAGTTTTAGTTGGCTTAGATTGTGCTGTGTTCTGCATGAATAAAGGCTGATGTGCGTACCACTCAGCCATGAGTCCCTGGTCGTCTATCTCCCACCCACGAAGCTAATCTGGCAGATCTGTGTATACATTATATATTTTTATTAAAATGTAGACTACTGAACAACTATATGCCACCAAGCTAGAGAACCTGGAAGAAATGGACGATTTCCAGGATACCTACCAACTTCCAAAACTAAGTAAAGAGGAAGTAGATAACATGAACAGGCTCATCACAACTAATGAAATTGAAACAGTTATCAGAAATCTTCCCAAGAATAAGAGTCCTGGACCAGATGGTTTTACAAAAGAATTATACAAAACCTTCAAAGAAGAACTTATACCTCTACTTTGAAGTCTTCCAGAAGACTGAAGACAATGGAATACTACCTCCCAGCTTCTATGAAGCCAACATCACTTTGATACCAAAAGCAGACATGGACACAACCAAAAAAGAAAACTACAGACCAATATCTTTGTTGCACATAGATGCTAAAATATTGAACAAAATTCTAGCCAACGAGATATAGCAGTATGTTAAAAAGAGTATTCATCATAACCAAGTGGGGTTTATCCCAGGCATGCAAGGTTGGTTTAATACATGTAAATCAATCAGTGTGATCTACCACATCACTAAAAGCAAGACCAAAAACTCCCCACTCCTCACCTGCAGGGGAGTGGCTTCACAGGAGGTGAAGCAGGTCTGCAGATTTCTATCTTTCTCTGCCCCTCTCTGTCTTCCCCTCCTCTCTCCATTTCTCTCTGTCCTATCCAACAACAATAATAACTATAACAACAAGGTCAACGAAAGGGAATAAATAAATAAAACAAATATTAAAAAATGTAGACTACTTCATAAGCCATTTAAAAATCATGACATGTAAAGGTCACAAACAATATTATAAGATAATTCAGGTTAAGTATCCTGTCAAATCAGGGAAATTCCTTTGCAGCATTTTAACAGATCCTGGAGGCTACATTATTCATTAATTATATATCGCCCCATTTCCCAAAGAATTCAAAATCACTAATAACATGTTATAAAGCATATATTTTATTAAATTCCAAGATGCAGGATTTAGAGAAAATAATGAGCAAAACATAAGAAACCACAAAGATATAATTCAACAGGAATTTCAGTGGCCAGATAATTCTTTCTGAAATGGAATACCAAGTCCTCTAACCAAACTCAGGGTAAACTAACGTACTTGTGGCTGGAAATGTATGTGCATTAACACCTTGCATATACCATTTCAGTCTCTCCTTAGCTCCCGTGCTTTCATTGATAAATCCAATGAGATGTTTATTTTCCTTGCAGCCTACCGTGGTTCTTTGCCCTTGCCATGAGTAGGGCCTGGGTTCAAGTCCAAGCACAACCAGGGGCTTTCTGTGACACCTCTGGGGGCAGCTCTAATATTATAGTCTTTCTCTCCTTTGGTATCTGAATGAAAATAGTACCTAAAGCTGTGGAACCATGCATGTGTGAGACCCATAATGCATTGGGTTAAGCGCAGGTGACACAAATTGCAAGAATGTCTTAAGGATCCTGGTTCCAGCCTTGGGCTCCCCAGCTGCAAGGGAGTTGCGGTGAAGCAGGTGCCAGGTGTCTATCTTTTTCTCCTCCTCTCTGTCTTCCCCTCCTCTATTGATTTCTCTCTGTCCTATCCAACAGCAATAACAACAGCAATTACAGTAACAGCAACAACGATAAACAACAAGGACAACAAAAGAGAGAAAAATAGCTTCCAGGAGCAGTAGATTCATAGTGAAGGCACCGAACCCCAGCAATAACCCTGGAGGCAATAAAATAAATTAAATTAAATTTTGAGTAGAAAAAATTAAATTCTAAGACAGAATTTTCAAGGTCAATAACCTTGCCATTTGAGGCTGTGTAATTCTTTGCTCTGGAGGACTTTCATGTGCATTTCAGGCCACTTAAGGGCATCTCTATAGGATATTTATTTATGATTAACTCATTACATTTTTATGGCAACCAAAGTTATTGCTCAGGCTCGGTGCTGGTACCATGAATTCACTGCTCAGGTAACTTTTTTTCTTTTCTTTTCTATGATACTTTAGAGGGAAGAGGAGATAGAAAGGAAGTGAGAAAGTGAGATATCTCAGACCTACTTTATTGAAATGAAAAATCCACCCGGAGGAGGAGAGAAACCATGGCTGGCGGACTCTCACTTCTGCATTCCAGTATTACTCAGTGGAGAACTCTGATTACAGCCAATCAGCACCTTGATAGACTCTGTAACCAATCAGCTTGTGCCACGCCCAGCTTGAAACCCTTAAAAGGTAGGTATTGCGGTAACTAATTCTCTGCCTCAGGTCTTCTGCTTTGGTTACTTTTGAGCTTTAAGCAATATTATGGATTATTTTTTTATAACATTACCACTCTTAAATCTCCCCACTGGCCAAGGTAGGGAGGGAGTGAGGATCAAACCTGGGTCCTTGTGCATGACAGTATGTGCCTGACAATATGTGCCCTTAACCAAGTGTGTTACTACCCCAGCCTCTCTTTAGGATATTTTAAAATAGCCTTCAGCCCATCACTAAATGCCAGTAGCAATGTCACCATAATGTAAAATAGCCCAAAATACCCTCAGGCATAGTCACATGTTTTCTTGGAGATGAAGCTGCCTACAGTTTAGGCGCACTGTACAAAAGTATCTCCAAGGTGAGATACATAGTCTGGTGTCATTTAACCTTGGGGTTATTTTCACTCATGTTCTTGCTACTACTAGCATTGCATGAAGGTTGAAATTGGAGAAGAAATTCATCTAAGGGACTCAAGTCATTCAACTCAGTACGTGTTACAATAAAGATGATGATAAAAATGATAATGGTGATCATCATGCAAAAAAAAAAAAAAAAAACACCAAACAAACAGCTATTTATAATCATTTAGCAAGAGGCCTTCAAATGCTTTTTCCCCAGATTGATAATCCAAAAATGTAAGAAGTTAATCACTGAGATGACAGATACTTCAACGCCAGCCTAGAAGAATCAGTGTTTAAAAGGTTTGGAATGTCAGCAGCTTTCCATCTGGGTGTACAATGACTTTAGAAATGTGTCGAACATATTCTGAGGCCCAGCCCAAGTTGTTGTGATTAACTACAAGGTGAAGTCCAGAAAAAAAGGGGGGGATTTTAATAAGTGTTCCAGGTACTTTTGACACAAGTGTTTTCTGGCTTCTTGAGAAACATTGATTTTATGAATGGGAGCACTGAATCCAAGGAAACTTGGATTTCCTGTGTTAAGGCAGGAACAATTCTTTCTGATAGCCTGAACTGTTTACTGTCACCTTCAGCTGACAGGAACAAGCAGATAAATGATGCTATAAATGGGAGAAGTGCCCGCCTGTAACACAATAGACACAGATGAGGATTGTGGTTAATTAAATCACAGCAGTTGCTACTAAGTTACAGGTGATTATAGTAAAGTAAAAGGAAGAGTGCCAGAGCCCCTGACATTTAAGCCTAAATTGGAATTTGGATGTTTATGTTAGTTCATTTAATCTGAAAGAGATAACCGGGCTGGTAAAATAGTATAATGGGTATTCAAAAAGACTTTCATGCCCAGAGTCTCTGAGATCCCAGGTTCAGTCACCAACAGTACCACAAATAAAGCCTGAACAAGGCTTTACAAAATAAATACATAATCATCCATATAATTTTTATGAAGGCACTTAATTTTTCAGGCCAGATTTGAAGCATAACTAGAATGTCGTGATATTACAGTAAGAAAGATGGAACAGGGTAGTGGTGCATCAAATTGAGCGCACACAATACCAAGCCCAGAGACCCAGCTTCGAGCCCCCTTAGTATCCCCCTGCAGGGAAATACAGTTATTGAGCAGTGAAGAGGTCTGCAGGTGTATATCTTTCTCTCTCCCTCTTTATCTCATGCTCACTTCTCAATTTCTCTCTGTCCTGTCAAAGAAAATAGAAAAAAAAGGGGGGGTGGTGGTCACCAGAACCATGGATCTGAAGTACAAGCACTGAGCCCCAGTGATAACCCTGACAAAAAAAAAAAAATCAAGCAAGCTAATCTACCCGAGGTATTGATAAAGGAAGATTTATATTTAATCCAAAGATTTCCAACTCTGTTGCACAAGTATATCTCTCATTGGATTTTTTAGGCACACATTTGTCCAAATTTTCAATATGCAAACATGTCTGATCTTAACATAGTCAGGATATTTTCTCAAGGAGAGAGAAGGGAGGAAATGCCAGTGGCAAGGGAGACAGTCACAGCTCTGTCTTCAGATGGTTTACTGAAAACTTCCATCACATATACTAGATACAACTATGTGTGTGTGGGGGGGAGAACAGTCCAAGGAGATAGATAGGTAGATGATAGATAGATAGATAGATAGATAGATAGATAGATAGATAATACAGATAGATAGAGGCAGTGTGGGGTGGGGGTGGGGGTCAGAACAACAAACAGTCCTGCAAAACTCACAGACTATCACCCTAAACCTTCTACTTAAAATAAGTGGGCTTAGCAGTACAAGGAAGGCGAGGAGGACAGAATCTGGAGAAAAGCTGAAAACAAAAGATATCAAGTATGGAGTGATTAATATTAGGCACTGATCTAAACCTTAGATGCATACATACAAACACACATTAAATACTGGCATAGGAGTGATATATCTTGGGACTGGAAATTAAAACTTATGTGTCTTTATCTAAATATCCCCATGCTTATCTGGCTCCAAGGTCCATGCTCATAATTAAAAATGCAGTGTTTCTACTCATACATATTTTAAACATCAAAGACTCTGCCAATACCCAGTGTATAGTTCTAAAGTGTCCTTATAGACAGCCCTCAGCCCTGATGTGAGACAGTTCTCCAACGCACAGATGTGACTCTTTTTATGACAAATAAGTAGTTAGTGATTTTTTTGTGTGTTCTTTTAGTAGGCAAAGAAATACGACCTCATCAGAGTAAAAATAAAATCCCGAAAGAAGTAGTGAAAACTCTCTCTCTCTCTCTCTCTCTCTCTCTCTCTCTCTCTCTCCATATATATAAAGAGCATGTTAAAATGAGAATTTTTTAAGAAGTTCTCTTTCCTACAAAAATCCCCAGGGCTCTATACCATCCTTATCATTCATAGCTACCCTATCAGGAAGAGATGGACAGAAATTCTTGGGCAGCAGATTCACAGAGTTGGAAGGGTTTGGTAATCCCAACATCTTTACGAGATTTTGAAATAATCAAGCAAATCAGAAACTGCTTAGGCAAAGCAAAACTTTTGAAGACCATGCCATCAAGATTGAACTTTGAGCATTTGCACACGGAGAGCCTAAAACATTCTGAATAAGTAGCATAAGACTGTTTGTGGGAGTCGGGCTGTAGCGCAGCAGGTTAAGCGCAGGTGGCGCAAAACACAAGGACTGGCATAAGGATCCCGGTTCGAATCCCGGCTCCCCACCTGCGGGGGAGTCGCTTCACAGGCGGTGAAGCAGGTCTGCAGGTGTCTATCTTTCTCTCCTCCTCTCTGTCTTCCCCTCCTCTCTCCATTTCTCTCTGTCCTATCCAACAATGACAACAACAATAATAATAACTACAACAATAAAACAACAAGGGCAACAAAAGGGAATAAATAAATACAACAAATATTTTTTTTTAAAAAAGACTATTTGTTTATGAAAGTCAGGCAATAGTGCAGCAGATTAAGCACACTTGTCACAAAGCACAAGGACCTGCATAAAGATCCCTGTTCCATCCCCCAGGTCCCCACCTGCAGGGGAGTCTCTTCACAGGCAGTGAAGCAAGTCTGCAGGTGTCTATCTTTCTCTCTCCCTCTCTGTCTTCCCCTCCTCTCTCCATTTCTCTCCGTCCTTTCCAACAACAAACAACATCAACAACAACAATAATGACCACAACAAAGCTACAACTAGGGCAACAAAAGGGGGGGGGATGGCCTCCAGGAGCAGTGGATTCATGGTGCAGGCACTGAGCCGCAGCAATAACCCTGGAGGCAAAAAATAATAATAATAAAGACTATTTATTTATACATGCAAGGGACCATTATACTACATTCACTCCTGAGAGAAAGTTTCTGGCGCCCAGAAGAGGATCTGCATGGGAACCAGAACCAGGCAATGGAATAGACTCAGGGACAAATACTTTCAGAAGCATTTTGTGCTAAATGGTCTCCCTGTTGTTTAACAATATTGTTTCACCATGGAACTAGTATTAAGATTTGGGGCAGGAAAATTCCTCCTTGTAGAACATTATTCCAAACAGTGTGAATGCCAGTATTTTTCCACTCCCTAATGAGTGGTAACTACCACCAGGCAAGAAAAAATTACCTTGACTAGTCAACCCTCCTTCGTTGTTCAGCAACAACTCTAGTTGAGAACCATTAAGCACATGTGTTTGTATTCTGTCCATTTCAATAGAATGATTGTTTTAAGACTGAAATATTATTGCGTGAGATGTTCACAAGGAATCATGTGAACATTAAGGAATCTTGTGAACATCAAGAGCATCTAAAAAGAAGAAACCCTTCATAGGCATTTAAGTGGAAATTCCCAAACTCCTTCAATGCACCAATGACCATGATTCCAAAGGATGTTGTTTTGCCAGGTGTAAGAAACCAGGCTCCACTGTCATGATTCTATCTTAAGAAAGATTTCCTATAAAGAACCAGTTTCTGCTAGGATGTTGCACTGGTACGTATCACTGAATGTCATCTATTATCTTCTCCACTTAAATCCAAAAATTAAAGAGAGCCAATTTTAATATTTTATGCCATTCAATTCAACCCCATTGTCATACTGCAGGCCAGTAATTGTATCTATTATAACCATACTTCTGGCATTGCATGAAGTGTTGGGCACGAAAATGATAACCATAGAGGAGTCAGGCTGTAGCACAGCAGGTTATGCACATGTGGCATAAAATGCAAGGACTGGAGGAAGGATCCTGATTCGAGCCCCCACCCCCACCCCCCGCTCCCCACCTACAGGAAAGTCGCTTCACAGGTGGTGAGGCAGGTCTGCAGGTGTCTATCTTTATCTCCCCCTCTCTTCCCTTCCTCTCTCCATTTCTCTCTGTCCTATTTAACAGTGATGCCATCAATAACAACTACAATAATAACTACAACAACAATAAAAAAAGAAATGATAACCAAAGCATAAAATGGGCATCAAGAAATTCATATTGTATTGCAAGATAAACACAGGAGAATAATCAATGAGGAATGTGATACATGCTTAAAAGGGGGCAGGTGGTGGTACACCCAGTTGTTTATGTGTAGCAGTGTGCAAGGACCTCTGTTCAAGCCCCTGAACTGACAGGAAGGGAAGAAGTTTCACCTGTGGTGAAGCAGTGCTACAGATGTCTCTCTTTCTTCCTCTTTATCTTTTTAAAAATTTTTTATATTTACTTGCTTATTTTCCCTTTTGTTTCCCTTGTTTTTCATTGTCGTTGTAGTTATTGCTGTCGTCGTTATTAGATAGGACAGAGAGAAATGGAGAGAGGAGGAGAAGACAGGGAGGGAAAGAGAAAGACAGACACCTGCAGACCTGTTTCACCGCTTGTGAAGCGACTCCCCTACCGGTGGGGAGCCAAGCCAGGGGCTGAAAGCAGGATCCTTATGCCAGTCCTTGCGTTTGGTGCCACCTGAGCCAGGACTTCCCCTCTCAATTTCTATCTCTAAAAAATAAATTTAAAAAATTGAAAGAGTTAAACAAAAAAAAGAGTTGATAGTATATCCCCAAAGCAACCCAGAGTATAAAATGAATAACATGTCACAGGTAGAAAAGCGTTTTAGGAGATACTTCCTAAGCTAAAAATTACCTAAAGGTAAATAGGCCTTCTTTTTCCATTGTTATGTCCTTTTTTTTTTTTTCACGTTTTGTGGTTATCATATCACTATCATTCATCAATACCATTAATCACTACCGGCATCTGTGATATTAAAGATGTTTTGAAATTAATAATTTCATGGAGAAAAAGACGTTACAATTTTCCTACAAAGAACAAAGAATAGTATGAAACTTGCCTAGAGATAGAATTAGATTCAGCTCATTTAAGACTTAACGCATGTAAGATGAAATTTCATTCAATTACTTAAAATCCTCAGTGAGTCCCTATTACTCCAGAACACGGCATAGCAATTAAAGGGGATGAATATATATCACCATGGTTGAAACTCACGGTAATTCTAAGTGGATGAAGTCAGATGAAGCAAGATTATGCTTTGTGTTAATCTATGCACATAAACCCCAGGAAAACACAAACAATTCTACAGAAAAATTAGGTCAGTAGTTAACTTGTGATGGAAGTTGAGAGTGATGGGAATGGAGAAAAGGAAAGATTACCAAAGGGGATGCAAGGTAGCCTTTGAAGGTGATAGATACGTTCATTCTCTTGAATGTGGGGATGGCCTGATGGGTTTATTTACATGTCAGGAGAAATTCAGGCCACATACTTGTCATATATAGCCTGCAGAAACACTGTATGTATATATACATGAATGCATATGTACACATGTAATTCAAAACAAGGTGTTTTAAATCAAAACTAAGACCAGAGTATTAAGAATTCCTTCTTTAATTCTACAGTTGCTAAATGATATTGGGGGGTTGAATGATTAAGTGTCCCCTTGGCCAGGAACAATATTATACTCTGGATATGAAACCTCTTCCTTCTTTGATAAAGACATTGTTTTCCTTTTATGGGAACAAAACTATTCCCCAATTCCCCTGGTGGGATATGAATTAATATAGTACAACAGAGTTTACCCTCAACAGCTGCAACTTGCACCTGTGCAGTCTTTTTTAAATCCTTTTCACTGCAGTGTGATGGAGGGGGGAGGGAATCAGGAGAAAATGCTTTAGGGGACCTTCCAACTGGGATACTTAATGCATTATTAGGAACAGAAATGCTCAGTGGGACTTAACTATACCTATTAGGGATTAGGCTGTAGGAACCAGATATGAAAAGTATATAACATGTCTCCAGTCTGCTCCAAGATTGGCAGAGTGCTCCACACTGGTCATTTTCCTTTTTTCTTTCTTTTTTTTTTCTTTTCTCTGTTCTATCACATTCAAATTCCTCAAAGAATTTCATCTCTTTTCTACTTACCCCACAGCCTATAAAGAGACAGAGTATTTACAATGTCACACTGGCATTGCGTGGGCATCCTTGGCCAAAACAGAGCACACAATCAGCTCTGCAGTATGCCTGCTTCGCATCATTAAACATTAATGAAGGGATCTTTAATTGTTTCTCATTCCAGACTCCCAGAGTGTTGATTGTGTGGTACTCCTGTGGTGCTTCTCCTGGAACTCAAGTTAACTCTTCCAGCTGTTGAGATGGCAGGCCTAGCTCTCCCATGGAAGTCGGGTCATCAACCTACTACGAACTGGAAAGTAAAGGAAGGTGGAAGGATATTTCCATACATAAACACCTACAAAACATCTAATATTTTTGCCTTCAGCTACCAGTTTTCAACTCTGAATTGCAAGTGTTTCCATCCACTCTGAGTTCTGAGTGAAGCCCTGTGCCAAACATCAAAACTGTGAGCATCATCCACAGCGATTTTTCACCAATGGATGTGAATAAATGTGCCAGGCTTTCTGCAGAGTTTTTTTGTTTGTTTGCTTTGTTTTTGAGAAGACATTGTAAATAATGTATATAAAAAGAAAACTGTTTGGGAAAGAGAGAATAAGGAAAGTAGGAAAGTGTATAGCCAGTTTATACCATCACAGAAAAGTAAGGACTTGGGAGTCCGGTAGTACCGCAGCAGGTTAAGTGTAGGTGGCACAAAGAGCAAGAGCAGCAGAAGGATCCTGGTTCAAGCCCCAGGCTTCCCACCTGCAGGGGAGTCGCTTCACAAGTGGTAAAGCAGATTTGCAGGTGTCTATCTTTCTCTCCCCCTCTCTGTCTTCCCCTCCTCTCTCCATTTCTCTCTGACCTATCCAACAATGATGACATCAATAACAACAACAATAATCACTACAACAATAAAACAACAAAGGTAACAAAAGGGAATACATATTTTTTTAAAAAGTAAGGACTTAACATATACATTGAAGACACACTTTGGGAAAAAAATACTTTAGATATGTCTCAGCAAAATCACAATTCCTCCCACCCAAAGGAGAGATAATGATCAACTTCTGTGTGTGTGCTAAGGGTAGGAGGAAAGTTTTAGTGCTGACTGTTGAGGAAAAAAATTACTTAAGCAAATGCTAGTAAAGACTGTCATCATGCTTGACTACTTAATAAGTGGTGATTATAAGACTATTATTATCTCACAGAACATTTCATTTCACATAGATTCTCCCTGGGAAGCCCATGTGCCAAATCTAGCTTAGAATTCAGTACCAACTTTCACACAGAACAAATAAAAACTAGAACTCTCCAAACGCAGCAAACAGTTCCTGTTGACGAAGTATTAAAATGAAATCCAGGAAGAGACAATGGTGAGTTTGCAAAATTCAACAGCCTCTGGAATTATTAGACAGAAGACTTTTCACTTTTAATGAGGGCTGTAGGGGATTTGGAGTACAAAAAAAAAAAATGAATGTGGTTCTGATTAAAAAAATGTCAGTCACATATTGCATGCAAACATATAAACGAAGGCCAACATGTAATAAAGTTTCGATGGAGTCAGGGTAACATCAAAATGCATTTGGAAGAATGTAATGCATGTGTGACCAAAATATTAGAAAGAAAATATTATCCATCTGTCATCATTATTAGTCACTGAATTTCCTTCTTCTCTTCATAATTCCCTATAAAAGCACTGCCCAGCTATCTTTTATTTCGGTAGCAGCCCCTATTTCCTTAGGCTTAGTTTGCCCTTGTGACTCCAAGGGTTGAAAACTGAGGGCAATACTCTGCAAGAACAAGTGTTAGTGACTGAGACCTTTGTTCGCCTGTCATTTCTCTTTGGTTTGTGTTGCACAGTCGAGTGAGTCTGTCCTTTGAATGACTATGGAGACAAGGCCTAGAAGACAGTCAGAAATCAGAGTGACAACCCTGCTCAAAACAGACCCCTTCATCACAAACTGAAGTGTTTCAGAGGACGAATGCCTGCAGCTGGCATTTCCACCACGTCTGTGGGCTTAAAAGTACTTTTTTTTTTTTAAAGCTTTGGAATAAAGATTTTCAGATCTGCATAGGGGATCAGAGTCTTTCCTGGTGTGTTTGGTTTTTCTCTTTTCTCCAACCTATTTAGGGGTCATGGGGTTTGATATTTGGAGAATATAGCTCCTCAGGAAGTGAAGAAGAGTTGCTTTTGCCTAGTAAATGTCAAAATTTGAGCTATATATGTGCTGAATCCCTCTGAATAAGATAACTTCTGTAGTCTCTTAATGCTATTAGGTCTTTTTATAGTTGTGAATGAGGTCCTGGGTGCATGTATGGTGTCAACAGACTTTATTCTCCCAATCATAACATGGAAACAGCCTTAAAAAAAATCAACAAATGACTTAAAAGGAGAGACTGAATGAACATGTAGTTTACCCAATCCACTTCTGTCATCTCTTCTGGGAAAACTACCTCTAAGTCAAGGTCCTGTTTCTATCTGATCTCTCTGGATATATTGCTGATATAAAATTTCTCAGTATAATTGTAAAATAGGTACTTGGTCAATAATTGATTTTATTTAGTTCAACTATTTCCTTGAATTGCTGAGGGTGTATATGCATCAGGAAAATAGACTGTTAATTAAACAGATGAAACTTCCCTCACCTACATCATTTAAGCCTTTTCAGAGTATGAACTAATTCTTCCTGGGAAGTAGGTAATATTTATAGTAGAAAAGTACTTCCAGCTGCACTATCTTACCTGTCCACCAATTTACCTCTTCCTGGCCTCACCAATATAAAAAGAAAGGTGTTAAGAGGGTGTTAACAATAGGGCTGGAAGGAGCTTCAATCCATTCCAGATGTGGTAGTTGACACCTCATCTTAACTTTGTTCTCAGTCTAACACCTCATATATCACTGGCAATTGACCAATCAGGAAACACACACAAAGATTGAGGTATCATGATTAGGTGCTGATAATTAGGGCTGGGATTTCTTTGACTGAAACAAACATTCTGGAATCTTGTTTCTCAAAAGTTTCAGACTGCATAGGTTTTACCTGACTTACCAGTTTATTGGTTTAACCTAATTTTTAAAATTATACTCGTTCCTTCAAAATTGTTTCTTTCTATTTAAAAAACATGAGAGTGTTTGGTTTTCCCTCCCCACCCCCCAACCTATTTAGAAACCACACGGTATGACATTCTGAGTTGTTCCATGGAACCTAATTCATCACTAGGTATGGATGTTATGCTAGTTTTTTTGTTGTTTTTTTTTAAGAACAAAATAGAGAAAAGGAAAAATAAGATTTTAGTAATTTTTGAAAAGTGTTTTAGCAAAAAGGAAAACCTCCTGAAAAAAAAAATTGAAAACCACCAGGAACCACATTTTGAGAATCACCAGATTAAAATATAATCTTATAAAGATGACTATATTCACAATATGAATTTGGAGCACAGTCACACAGAACAGGTGAAGCAAAGATAGAAGCCAAGGTCTAAAATGAGGTAATTCATTGAGAAAGGTGGAGAATATTTACTATGATGAGAGGAGAAAATTAAAAAAATAAAACAGTCAATGTAGGGAAAGCAAGTATTGATCCTTGACTAGCATAGGATAGGTCACTCTAATGTGTCCAAGGCCCTTTAGGTGAGAAATGACAAATGCACCACTTTAATTTGGGAGAGATAGAGGTCCTTGCAGACACATAATACACCAGGTAATACATTTTCAGGTAAAGCATCTCCCAATAAGAAAATCTGCAAAATCTGTGTCAGAATAGTTATTCCTTAAATCATGCCTCTAATGAGCTGTAAAGGAGCTATTCAAAAAAAAAAATCATGATGTGTCATTAAAGTTTGGGGCGCTAAATGGCCTGGCTAGCTTCGCGGCGGTAGACAAAGACTCGAGAACACACGGCTGGGCTGAGAAGCTGCAGTTTAATCTTTATTCACAAGCGGGCAAATCACCACACCATGTGATGTGCTTCCACATCATTCTCCTTCAGCGGCTGCTGCTGGGACTCTGGACCTCCTTAGCATAGGGGGCGGGGAGAAAGAGGGGTACAAAACTAGCAGGGGCCAAACCAAATCTCTCAAAGGTAGGGAGAAGGAGACCAAACCAAGACGAAGAATACCAACATATTCCCCCTTCTTTTTTTTTTTTAACTAAATGACCACAGTATCAGGGGTGATAACCTATATTGTACAGGCATTTTCAAAAAAAGAAACTGGCACAAACATGGAGAAAAATATAAGTGAGTAACAAGAACCAGTGTGCTGCCAAGGGAAGGCCTGAGGGGGCATTTTTGCCTATGTGGGCAAAACTTTATCAGCTAAAAAAAAAACATTTCCTGCTTCTGGGGGCTTCTTTTGCCTCTGGGGGGCGTTACTTGCCTCGATGGGCATTTTCTAGCATGGGGGGAGGGTGAGGCCTAGAGTCAAGGCAGCTGGCTACAGTCAGTCTTTGAGAAACCCAGCAGCATAAAGGGAAGCTGCTAGTTTTGTGCAAAGTGTCCGAGGTGTACCGAGGTGTGCGCAGGTTTTTTTTTTTGACCAACTTAGTTAAAATATATTGATTGTTAACTAATTTTTACCTCAGACTTTAAATGTAAGTGAATTTTATCTTTATGAGAATTATGTTGAAAACCTTTTTCATTTAACTTTTTCTGGTAAGAATATAGCCTTAAAGTTACATTCTTAACCTTAAAGTTAATGTTACCAAACTTTAAACACACACATACACATGGTCTTCAGTATACAAGGAGAGAAACTTTTGTTACGAAGACATGTCCTTTTAAACACGAATTCAGATCTGTACTGTCTTAGCCATTCAGGGAGTGCATTGTCCAGCGGTGGCCTCTTGGGCAACTTCAGCTTTAGGAATTGTAGGTTGTGATCTCTGCACAAATCTCTGCGTATTCTAGCTCTGCATGAATCTCTGCATATTCTAGCTCGTCTACCTTCAGACCCGAGCTGAGGATCTCGGCCAGGGGGCCCAGTTTTGGCAGGGAGCCCACAGTCACCAGGTGGTCCGGGATCTGCCCAGACTTCATAGCAGGAGGGCGGGCAGGCCAGCCGTGCAGAAGGCATGGGCCGAGGTGCCCCGGGGTGGCGCCTGTCCGCCATGTCTGCTGCCCTGCTCCCCGCGGCCGAGCAGCATGAGAGGAGCCCATGCCCAATGCCCCATGCCACGCAGCAGAAAGCCGGCTCATGCAGGCTGGCGTTGGGCTCTTGCGGGCTGGCGTTGGGCTGAAACCACAGAGTGGTCCAAAGATAAATGTTCCAGAAACAACAAAACAGTCTCATGAAGAAAGGGCAGAAGCCTTTGGAGATCTCTTCACAAGCAGAAGAGAAGGCCATAGTGCATAGGTAGCCAAACTGTCTTCACTTATCTGAGAGATGCACAGGTCCGGTCCCACATTGTAGGCTCTATTTGTCATTAAAGTTCGGGGCGCTAGTTGGCCGGGCTAGCTTCACGGCGGTAGACAAAGACTCAAGGACACACGGCTGGGCTGAGAAGCTGCAGTTTAATCTTTATTCACGAGTGGGCAAATCACCACACCATGTGCTTCCTCATCATTCTCCTTCAGTGGCTGCTGCTTGGACTCTGCACGTCCTTAGCATAGGGGGTGGGGAGAAAGAGGGGCGTGAAACTAGCAGGGGCCAAACCAAATCTCTCAGAGGTAGGGGGAAGAGAACCAAACCAATACGAAGAATACCAACAATGATGCCTATGGAAACAGAAATGGAATGAAGCCATGTACCTTAAAATGAGAATTTCTAAGTGAAGTATTGTAATTCTCAATATTATATTTTGTTTAAATATTATGAATAGTATGCTCTGAATTTTAAACAACATATTCAGAAACTGGCACTTAAGCCAAGACTTAACACATGAGAGATGTAGCCATTTAGACCTCTGAGTGGTGAACATTTTACTAGGTGGATAGAACCAGTACAAGGGTCCTAGTTATCACTTAGGAAACAATGCCTGGCATGTTCAAGAAAAATTACATTGGAACCAATGTGGCTTAATCACAGTAGCAAAGGAAGTGGCTGAAAAAAACAAATTTAGAGAGGAAACAGGAAGACAAATCATACAGGATTTTGCAGACTCTTTCAAGGACTTTGGATTTTACATTTAAGATGAGAAGTCATTGCATGATTTTGAGAAAAAGACTAAATACAATCTAATTTACCTTTAGGGGAAATTTATCATGATGATTCAGTTATACTAAAGTGAAGGGGGAATACAGGTGGAACCCTTGAGGGATAGCACAAAGAGAGCACAGACACATTGTTGGCACTGAGTTTGTACACAGGGAATTGGGGTACAAGGACACCGCATGTATGTAGTGGGCAGAGTTTCAATAAGGTAATCCCACCTTCAGCAGGCCAATGGAAAGAAGGCCCAGGTGTGATATTTGGGTACAGAAAGGCCTTTTGGATTCTTTCCAGGGACCTCTGGAAATCTGTCCCTTGAGCTTTATCTCTTTCTAATTTCACTTCTGCATGGATCCTACTTCAGAACCCAATAAGGGAAGACTTTTAGAAACTGCATACCAATCATGCCTGTTCTATTATAATCCTTTTAAATGAATCTTGGGTTGGATCTACAGAAGGAAACCTGTTCTACTTTCACTCATAGAAGGAACATTTACAGAACATTGCAAAATGTTTGTCTAGGATCTAACAGCAAAGGAAACAAAAACAAAATAAACCAACAGAACCACTACAAACCAAAAAATTCCTGCAGATATAAAGAAACCATCACCAAGACAGAAAGACTTACTACTGCATGGGAGATACTTATAAGCCATACATCAGACAAAGATCTAATAACCAAAATATATAAAGAATTCACTAAATTAAAAAAAAATCATCAAAAATAGGGAAAGGACATGGACAGGATTTTCACTGAAGAAGATATACACAAGGTCAACACACATGGAAAAATGATCAATGTCACTAATTATAAAGGAAAAGCAAATAAAGATAACAGTGAGATACCACCCACCACACACTGGTGAGAATGTCATATATTAGAGAGGATGGGAACAAAATATGTTGGTGATAATGTGAAGGATAAGGAACCCTTCCACACAACAACCTGGAATGTAAATCCACCTGTTCCCTGTGGAAGACAGAATGGAGATTCTTCAGAAAACTGGAAATGATCCTACCCTATCATCTGACTCAAAGAACACAGGAACACACATCCAAAGTGATCGATGTGTACTACATATGTGTAGTAGCTCTAACTTGGAAACAAACTAGGTGCACAGTGACAGATGAATAGCTAGAAAAGTTGTGGTATGCATGAATGCAATGAAATACTATGCATCTGCAAAAATAAATCATGAAATATCCTTTGCCTCTTCCTGAATGGAATCTGAAAGAATTATCTTAAATGAGATAAGCCAAAAGGAGAAAGGTGAATAGTAACTGATTTTATTCATACTTGATAAGTAAGAAAAATAATAATAAAGCACAAGAAAATCCTAAGTGAAACCCGAACAGAGTAAACTTCGAATACATTTTTAAGCTTACATTTTCTTTCTTTTTGTATTGGGGAGTTAATAGTTTATAGCATAGCCTTTATTTTTTTCATTTTTTTAAATCTTTATTTCTTGGATAGAGACAGCCAGAAACTGAGAGGGCAGAGGGTGAGAGAGAGGAAGAGAGAGAAAAAGCACTGCTTCACCACTCAAAAAGCTTTCCCCCTCAGGGAGGGACTGGGGGGCTCAAACCTGAATCCTTCCACATTGTAACATGTGTGCTTAACCAGGTGCACCACCACTTGGCTCCTCCGCATAATCTTTAACACATAAGGTTATTTTTGAGAAGAGTTCTGTCTCATAAGCTAGGTGTCATTGTGAGAATGCCACATGGGAAACACATATATGAAGAATAACTCAGCTGATATTCCCAGTGGAGTTATTTTATATAGACAGTATCAATTACCAACCAAGTGAGTCAACCATCTAACATGAAAATGCATGAAAGATTTCAAGTGAGGATCACTACTCTGAACCAGAGAAGAATGGAGAAGATAAGATATTTCTTTAAGTCACAGAATTTGAGAGGAGTTTTGGAGTGGACAATGCAAATATAGATAAAGGAAGCCTATTAATTTATCCATAGGAAAGTAACAATGGAGGTATGAGAATAGTTTAGCATCTCAATATATCAAACAATCAAGCTAGAGTAAAATAGAACATCTGGTGGACAGATAGACAAGTGGATGTGAGGAAAGGGCATAAATGAAAGATGATCACACAACACTTTACTTGAACAATAAGAAAATAGGAGTCACTGTCATGGATGGCCATAGATTAACAAGTGTAAGGAAGATAAAGGGTTTTGAGATGTGTGAGAAAGAAGTTGCTTAGACATTTATTTGGTGCATTTACAGTGGGTTTGTTAGGAAAATAGGAGAAATTAAAAATAGGAAGATGGTTGGAAAACTTTACTTGGAATACACTTAGGTCATGAATTCATCACAGTGGTTCCATAGTAACTTACCACCATGAATGAGTAAGTCAAAGAGAATAAATATACAAGAGATAAATTACAAAATCAAATGACAATGATTCATATTCTTTGGAAAAATCTGGTCATAGTTTATAAAATTAGGCATTAAAGACAATGAGTAGAGTTATATAGTCAGGCTAAATAAATAGAAACTCTCATAGAAAGGAAAGTTCTATGAGAATATATCAAAAATGCTAAACTTCCCAGAAATTAATGGATATAGGAGAAAAGAATTTAAGACATCTTCCATTATAGAGAGAAGTTACCAAAGATTTCTATTTTTATGTTATGAGTGAGTCAGTGCATATTTTTGGTCTCCATTTATTTTCTTTCTTTTGGATATAAGAGAAGACAGCTTTTTATTGCATGTATTTTTCCAGAAGAAGGTAAACTTGTCGTTTTTGATATTATTTCAAACACATTCAGGTTTATTTGTAACCCAGAGGCACTTGAACTTTCAAGGAAAACTCATATCTTAACAAATTTCAGCATAATCATAATGTAATAGTGATCCAAATAGACCTTTATAAGCTTTGGTTAAATATCAAAATGGTAATATTATCTGTGCACAAAACACCAGGTCCATCTTTGCCCTTCTGTATGAGAAATCAAATGTAAATATTTTCAAAGATATATACCAGAAAAAAATATATATATATTGTCACAAAGAACAAAGAAAAAGAAGGACCACTTGCCATTGCTTTCATGATCTTGCTGTTTGCTATGCTCCTTTGAGATAGGAAGGAATAAGAGTAATACAAGGAGTGGAAGTGCATTCAAACTCATTTTGTCAAACTGCAATGAAGATCAACACATTTAGTTTACTGCTTGAAATTCAGTTGTTAGAAACATAATTCCTCCTTTATGATATAAAACTTGATGTGCTTCTTACTGTCAGTTTTTCAGAGCCATCCTCCAACAAACACCTACAGTACTGATTACTTTTCTTATATTCTAATTGATTCCCCAAAGGCATGACATTTGCAACTCATTTTTCAGCCTTATAATCAATACTTGATGTTGGAAATTCAATTCAAACCTGTTACTTCTTTATTTACACACATGTAAATACTAGGCTTTAACATTTGTTAGTAGCTCATATTAATTATGTCTGAATATAAATTTGTAAGGAGAGCAATATTCTAGAGTGCCAACTCTGACAAAATAACTTACATGGAGCCATCAAAACAGCTTACCTAGCTACTGTACATATTTTGCCACGTGCTTGACCAATGCTCAAGCCTGACCCCCACCACTGGAAGAAGATTCATTGCTGTAGTGACCTTCTCTCTCTATCTCTGTCTATCTAAAAAAAAAAAAAAAAGGCAGTTCAGAGAATTGAAGCCTCAATATTTCTCAATATTTCTATACAACAAACAAAAAATAACTTTATGTGTATAATTTATTTTACTCTTAATAAGAAATGTATTAAAAACTAAGATGTATTAGGAAAACTAAGACCAAAAAAAAAAAGTCAGGGAGCTTTCTTGCATTGCATAGTGAGTAAATTCAAGCTTGAAACCTGAGAAAATCTGATTACAGAATATACAATCTTATTCACTACACGACAGTAATACTTTACACATATAAGAAGGAGGGAAGAGATTGAGATTCCATAAGTTTTCAGAAGTGTTTATGAAAAATTCCTTTAAGTTTTTATAAGAAATATAAAATGAATCTTGAGTTATATTCCACAGTGGGTGATTGGATAAACAAATGTATATCATTGTTATGGAATAATATTCAGTAATAGAACTGAACAAATCATTGGCACATACAACACTTAGATGAACCTCAGAAGCATTAACGAAGTCAGTCTCAAACAACTGTATTTTTTTTTTTAAGGAACAGTCTCCTTTTTTTTAATTTGCTTTATTTTCCCCTTTTGTTGCCCTTGTTGTTTTATTATTGTTGTTATTGATGTCATTGTTGTTGGATAGGACAGAGAGAAGTGAAGAGAGGAGGGGAAGACAGAGAGGGGGAGAAGTAACTCCCCTGTAGGTGGGGAGCCAGGGGCTCAAACTCAGGTCCTTATACTGGGCCTTGCACTTGGTGCCATGTGAGCTTAACCCACTGCACTATCGCCCAACCCCCTCAAACAACTTTATACTGTATGAATTGAATATGCACAAGGAGTTGAAGTCATGGAGAGTGACTAGAAGGATAAAACTCAGTGATGGTCTGGGAGACAGTATATTGGTTATGCAAAATACTTTCATGGCTGTGGTTCAGAGTTCCCCAGATTCAATGCCTAGCACTGCCATAAATCAGCTGGGGAATCTTGTAATCCCTCTCACTGAATTAAAGTATCCAAAAAAGGAGAGAGAGAGTTCAAGTGAATTTGAAGTTCAATGAAACTATATTTTGAATCTTGATTATAGTGGCAATCACATAAACCTATACAGACTTATAATTTTTTAATTTAATTTATTTATTCCCTTTTGTTGCCCTTGTTGTTTTATTATTGCCCTTGTTGTTTTATTGTTGCCCTTGTTGTTTTATTGTTGCCCTTGTAGTTATTATTGTTGTTGTCGTTGTTGGATAGGACAGAGAGAAATGGAGAGAGGAGGGGAAGACAGAGATGAGGAGAGTAATAGACACCTGCAGACCTGCTTCACCGCCTGTGAAGTGACTCCCCTGCAGATGGAGAGCCGGGGTTCGAACCGGCATCCTTATGCCAGTCCTTGTGCTTTGCGCCACCTGCACTTAACCCACTGTGCTACAGCCCGACTCCCCAGACTTATAATTTTATAATCAATTTTATCAAAATGAAATACTGCATTTTCCTACATTATAATTAAAGAAAATGTAAACAATGATTCAATAATTTGTTATTTTACTTAGGACTGTGGGTAGCTGGTCAAGTTGCTAAAATTGCATTTTCTCCCTCTTGAATGAATGCTGGGAAATTGTGCAGATGCAGTCACATCTGCCATGTTGTGCCCTCAGGGCATTGTCAATTCCTCACGATAGTTGGAGTGCTTTTGTTACTCCTCCCCCTTCCCGTTCTCACGAGAGTTATTATCCTACCCTGGAGTGCTATGGTTACTCCTCCCTCTTCCCAGTCTCATGAGAGCTATTCTCATAAAAGCCCTTCTTCTTCTGCCCCTCGCTCTCTTGCCTGCCCTTCACTTCGGTGATTAGATGTAGGGAAGGTTGCTGGGCGAGGCGGCCATTTTTGCTACCTCCATGTGGCCCAAGCTGCTTCTTTCTCACCCAACTCTGAGGTACTGGCACAAATAAAGGATTGTGTTCCCTTTCTGCTCCAAACCTCCTTTTTCTGTGTCCCACCACAGCAAGTGACAAATGAATAATTAATCAAAACACCATCTAGAGCATGCTATAAGGATGAAAGGTAATTTCTATGATGTGTACAAGACTGTGACTGAAAACATGGAAACACTCAGTAAATGGGTTGTTCACTTTGTTGAATGGAAAGTTAAAGTAATTACCTTTGCCCTGTAACCAGATTTCCCAATTACATTCCCAGAAAAATAATAATTTGTTCCCAGGAAGCAAGGCTCCTGCAGACACCATTACTGACAGAATGATTCTAGGTTCCTATATAGTGATTTTACTGGGAAAACTGTCTCATCATCATTTGAGCCAAATATTCTATCATAGAAGCTGTAGTTGACGTGTTTCAACCATGGAACCCTGGGAGTTTAAGATCATCAGCCATTTTTTCCCCTCTTCTCTTCTCAGTCATCTCTGCTTCCTTTCTTTATAACATTCATCTCCCCTTCAACAAAGATTCTCTGCCTTTCCTAACCTGTGAGGTCCCATCATAGTTTTCTCAAGTATTTTGAACAACTTTCTCTCCAAAGAGTCCATATGGCTTTCCATAACTACAATGCCTAATCATTTACTAAGAAGTTCTATGTTCATGCCATACTGAATAGAGAAAACCCAAGTGTTGAAGACAGGCAGACATAAAACTAAAATTCATTACACATCTGCTGTCTACCAAATTTTCTCAGGTTCCCTTAAGTAGAGTTTGATCCTTCTGAAAAACAATGTTTGTAGACAAAACAAACAAGCAAACAAGAACAGCAAAAACTACTCCTATTGTGCTTTTAAAGAAACAGGGGCTGCGTGATGGCTCATCAGGCTAAGTGTACTTTGTATAAAGTCCAAGGATCCGCACAAGGATCCTGGTTGGATCCCCGGGCATCCCATCTGCAGGGGGCTCACTTCACAAGCAGTGAAGCTGGTGTGAAGGTCTCTCTTGCCTCTCTATCTTCCCCTCCCCTTTCAGTTTCTCTCTGTCCTATAGAAAACAATTGAAAAAAATGGCCACAGGAGCAGTGGATTCATAGTATAGGTATCAAGCCCCAGCAATAACCCTAGAAGCAAAATGAATGAATGGATGAATAAATTAATGAATTAATGAAGATAAAAATAAATGAAACAGTTAAAATCACTTCCCCAAGGAAATGTTGCACATGCTACAGCTGCTATTCAAACCTAAATTTTTCTATACATTCAGTTACATTCTTTAACTTTATTTATTCATTTTGATTTATTTTTATTATCTTTGTTTATTGGACAGAGACAATCAGAAATTGAGAGAAAGAGGGAGACAGAGAGGGAAAGAGACAGAAAGACACCTACAACCCTACTTCACCACTTGCAAAGCTTTCCCCCTGTGGGGATATGGCAGTTCAAGCAGGGCTGACACCCCATCATCTTTCTGAGGCCAAAAAAATCCTCCCTGCACCTCCTCCCTCTCCACAGGTGGTCTTGTTGCCAGCATTATGCACCTGGCCCAAGGGCAGATGCTATTAACCAAAATAGCTGCACAGATTATAGTTAAGATTCCATTTCCTGCAGGCAAAATGGTGTGGAGATTCTACAAATACATTAACCATTGACATTGCATCAGCCTTTGCCCCAGCTCATTCCTGATAAGACCACAACTTTCCTGTCCCCAGCTTGTTCCTGCTTCATGATCTTGACCTTTAAAATGATTGGTCCAACAATACTTCCTCTCTTCTGCCTGCTTGCTCAAGTATAAGAATACCTCCGTGTAACCCAATAAACACACTATCCCCTGCCATAGTGTCCAGAGTCATCACTCTGTGTACTCAGACCCCACCACCTCTCTGGTGGCCAGTGGAGTGGTGGGTGTGGTGTGGTCAAGGAAGGCCTTCCAGAGCTTGCCCCACATCCCCCTGCAGGTAGAGACTGGGGGCTCGAACTTGGGTCCTTGAGCATTGCAACACATGCCCTCAACCAGGTGTGCCATAACACGGCCCATTTATTTTTATTTATTACTGGATAAAGATAGAAACTGTAATGGGAGGGAAAGATAGAGAAGGAGAGAGACAGAGAGATATCTGCAGCCCTGCTTCACCAGTTGTAAAGCTTCACCCCTGCAGGCAGGGGGCAGGGGCTTCAACCTGGGTCAGTGATCACTGTAATGTGTGCATTTAACCAAGTGCCCTACCTTCTGGCCCCCATTATATAACTTTAAAATGTACAAAAATACACTTTTTCTTTAAGTGTTACGAGAAGTTGAATGTATAGAACGCTCATTAATTACCTATGCAATTAAAATACATGTATTCTTTCCTACCTACATCAGCAATTTCAAGGTACTAATTTCTTGCTTCTTATAAAAGATTAGTTGTTTATCAAATAAAATTTCAGATGGGAGAAAAAGGAATTTAAAAATGTTTTTTGTAAAGATTTGGGGCACTCTCTTTCTTCTTCCCTCGTTCCTTTTCTTTCTTTTAGTGTAGCTCTTGCCCTCTGTTCTCTTATTCTTTCATCACACTTCCCCCTTTCCTTCTTCTCTTTTATGTTCTGTCATGATATTATTATTTAAAATAAAAGGCACCCTTTAAAAAAAATTTAAGGCAAACCTACTAAGAAACTATTAAAAGGGTTATGGATACCATCAAGGTAATAAAAATAGGAGAATTAATTCACTACAAATAACAAGAGCTCATGTTTAATTTATTTTAATTTAGTTAGATGTGAAGTTAGTTAACAAGAGAGAGAAAAGGATAAATGTGAATAGACATGGGCCCTTGTTGGGACCATGTGTAAGCCTGATAGAGCTTAGAGAGAACCACCACCATCTTTGGATGGAGGTCTGAGAAGATAACCTCTTGGTAAGTCTCTCTCAACCGAGGTGAGCATAAGGGGGGAAACTCAGACTTGGTTCTTTCCTTCTTGACTCTCAGGCCCACAGATACCCCAGTACTTCCCTCCATTAACCACAGGCCACATGGCTGCAGATTCACTCATTCAAAGTCACCTTCTGATCACAGAAGAACACACCTTATCACACACTTCATCACACACCTCAGACCCCAGACAAGAGAAATTCCAAACCATATGGCCTTTTGATATCCATCTTCTCTCTGTCTCACCCTACGGGTTTAACCCCTATGCTTCTCTCAAATACCTTTGGATAATTAAGTTGCTTGCATCATGGAGAATAACTGTCTTGTATCTCATCAATTCCTGTCATACCAGCCCCCTACCCTAGGGGCATGCTGACCATTAAGAAACCTGTAATTTCTGACATATTTCAGTAATATTACCTTCATTGTTTTTCTATTTAACTCATGTCCACTTTGCAAATAAATGGATTCTACGAACTCTAGGATTCTAGGATTCTAGGATTCTAGACACACTAAGAGTCCCCTGGTGTCTTTTACTTTGTGTCACCCCTGTTGTGAGCGAGAAAGAACCAGCCCATTACCTTTCCCCTGGAGACCACCCCAAACCAGAGAGAGAGAGATACCGAAAGGCCCTAGGGCAGATCAATGGGGTTTACACTTAAGGTTATTTATATAGTTTTCCCATATTTGGGAACTACTCTCTGCCCTGATCTAGCTTTCTACTCCTATTCCCAAGTCTGACACTATCTACTCAGACAATACTTTTATCCCACCTTCATGTTAGCTTTTGGACTCAGGTAAAAATCAATAAATTCATGGGCCCCTTGGAATATACCTAAAACAGACTTCTAGGTTCTTCCAACACAACAACTTCAAATCTCATTATATTCTTACCTTTAGGTTTCTGATTATTAAACAACTTTCTTCTGCTTTATATCTTAATGCTTTTCATCCACCAAGGTTCAGATACTACCATGATGTCAACCTAACTTCCTTGGGCAGATGAACTTACCAATGTGTCTTAGAACCACACTTCCCCTGAGCCCTACCCCACTAGGGAAAGATAGAAACAGCCTGTGGTTATGGATGAACCTATCAAAGCCCATGTCCAGTGAAGAAGCAATTACAGACACTAGATATCCCACCTTCTTCACCCCATAAAGATCTCTGGTTTATACTCCTAGAGGGATAAAGAACAGGGAAACTTCTAATGGAGGGGATGGATATGGAACTCTGCTGGTGGGATATAGAATTATACAGATATAGAATTGTACCCCTCTTATCCCACAATCTTGTTGATCATTATTAAATAACTAATGATAGATAAAGATTGGAAGGGCACAATAAGACAATTTATGACCAATGGAAGCAAACTGATTATACTGAAATGAGAATTTTATATGGATTGGAATCTGTAGGAATGTGTCTCCTCTGCTTGCAGTCAGAATTCCTAAGCATTGCCCATCTGTAATACCACAGGGGAAACTTCCATCATGACAACATATGTGATTCAAACAAAACTGAGAAGCCAAGGAAATAGGATTCAAGAGTAGTTCTAAATTATTATTCCAAAGCAACAACTCTGGGTATTGCTTGGCCTCATTGATATATTTCAAATCTATTTGAGAAAATACAGTACTCTATAGGTTAATATGTAAGTTCACATCTACTGAGAACTCAACAAACACCAATCATTGCAACACAAGAAGTAAGAGGCTTGCAACATTTCCCTATCATTCTTTTTATCATTTTCCTTCAATAGGAGAGTAAACTCTATCACAAAGAGGTTAAGAAGCTTGATTCAAACAGCATCCAGTGAGGTAAGAGAAAAATAAAGACTGTGAGAAAACTAGGGAGTTACTTGTATCAATGACAACTTCACTACTTTGCTTCTTCGGGGGAACAGAAGCTACCAGTGCCTTCTTTACTAACATTTGATGGAAGAGTTCATATTTGTAGTCTTCCTTACTGTGCAAATGTTTGCATTTAGCTGCTGAAATGGTATGTTTATTATGCATTCCTTGAAATTTATTCTCAAAGTGAAAAAGCAAGTTCAATCATTGCCCAAATGTACTCTCAATTATTCTTTAAGATCATTTCCTTGGATGGGTAATGATGGGATTTATACTCACAAAGAAATCCAGCTGATATGCAAAGACCAAGAGGTGACTTAGCTCCAAGCTAATATCATCCATAATTTTTATATTTGTATTATAAATTTCAATTACTGAATAATTTAATCTCACACTTCATGCAAAAGGAAGATTATCAAATGAATACAGGGATAGTATTTTGTGATCCCATAGACTTGAGCAAGGAAGAAATTGGGGAATCACACCATCATTACTTTTGTAGACTGTGAGGATATAGCAGGTCGAGCAGGGATGACACCCCAATTATCTCTCTGAGACTGGTAGGAGTTCACCTAAAAAAGCCTCCCTGGCCTTCCTCCCTCTCCTCAGCTGGCCTTGTTGCCAGTACTCTGCATCTGGCCCCAAGGCAGGAGCTGTTTGACAAAACTGCTGCACAGATTATAGTTGAATTTCTATTTCCTGCAGGCAAAAGCATGTTGCCACAAAGAGTGTAACTATTGAGATTGCATCAGCCTTTGGCCCAGCCCATTCAGATAACACTGCAACCTCCCTGTCCCCAACTTGTTTCCCACTTCACGATATTGACCTTTACAATGATTGCTCCGACCATACTACCTTTTTTCTGCCTGCTTGTTCAAGTATAAGAATACCTCCGTGTAACCCAATGAACGCACTATCCCCTGCCATAGTGTGCAGAGTCTTCCCTCTGCATGCTCACCCCCACTACAGCCTGTTCTCCTCTATGACACCTCTCTTCTTCTTCTAGCGTTTGCCCTTCTTCCGTAGGCAGTCAACAGCATCAGGTTGAGCCTGATGTAAAGTTTCGAGACCTCCTTTGAATCTGGAGAGGTGGCAGTCGTTGACTATGTGGGTCATAGTCTGTCTGGAGCCGCAGGGGCAGTTCGGGTGGTCTCTGGCTCCCCAGCGATGGAACATAGCCGCGCACCGGCCATGGCCTGTTCAATAGCGATTGAGGAGGGCCCAATCATAACGTGCTAGGTCAAAGCCGGGTTGACGCTTGCAGGGGTCTGTGATGAGGTGTTTGTTCTTTACCTCAGCTTACTACCAGCTCTGTTTCCAAGAGACTGGAACAGAGAAGTTCAGTGTAGGCGTAGGGGACCAGATTGGGTGACGAGACGTCAAGCGTTGAACAGGGTGGGTGAAGAAATCCGTGTATATTGGCAGGTCCGGTCGAGCGTAGACGTGGGAAATGAACTTAGATGATGCCGCATCCCGATGAATATCTGGCCTGGCGGGGCGATGTTGCTAAGAACTAGCAGCCATGGAACCGGGGTGGAACGGATGGTTCCAGAAATTATCCTCATGGAGGAATATAATTTGGAATCGACCAAGTGGACATGGGGGCTACGGAACCATACTGGGGCACAGTATTCTGCAGTGGAATAGCATAATGTCAGAGAGGATGATCGTAGTGTGGAAGCGCTTGTGCCCAATTCGATTCACACCTCTCTGATGGCCAACAGAGTGGTGGACATGGGGTGTTCAGGGCAGGTCTTCCAGAGCTTGCCCCACAGTAGGCATGAAGTTAATTTGCAAACTTCATTTACCTAAAATGAAAGCAACTGGAATCTGGATAATCAACGGTTTCACTAGATACCATGATAAATGCATATTGTTTTCACAATATGTCAATGTACGGCACTGATGTTACATTTTGAAACCACTAGAAGAAAAATATATATACTTTATTACAATGATAATGATATTATGGTGTAATCATGGACATAAGATATTTTATGTGTGGGAACTCAACACTTATTATGTTTACTTGAATTCAATTTTTGGAAAGAATAGTGACTTTGTAGGTACCACAAGATAGTTAACTATCCATGATATTTCTATTGGTGCTATTCTATCTACTAAGAAAAATATGGATTGATCCATGCCCTAACCATTAATTTTTAAGTTGAACCTGTTTCAGAACCTCAGAATGTGATTGTATTTGATTAGTATTTTTTTAAACAGATGAATTTAACTTAAATAGGGCCATTGGGTCAGGGAGATAGCACAGCAGTTATTCACCAAACTGTCATGACTGATGCCCAGGCATCTCAGGTTCAATCCTAGTATGAAGAAGGCTGAGCATAGTAAAGTTACTTTTAAAGTAATCTTAAAATGTGTTCACTAGGGTAAAACTTAATCCAATGTGCTCAGTATCTTGATGAGAAAAATCCAATGTGCTTAATCCAATGTGCTCTGATGTGGACACAGAGAGATAGATCAGTGTTGTACTTAGACTAAGTGAAGACCATTCAAAGACATAGTGAGAAAAGAATCATTTGTAAGACAAGAATTAAGTCTTTAGAAGTCTAGGAAACCAACCACTTGATCTTAAGACATCTGGCTCTAGAACTGAGAAAAACTAAGCTACTAGTGCTTGAGCCACTTAGTAGGGAAATCTGTTAAAGTGGCCTTAACAAACTAATTCAGAGATAGCTTTTAACTTATTCTGTCATATTAGCTTGAAGTTTCTCCATATTCACAAATTATCAGTTAGTTTAGGGTAATTAATATTGAATCGACAAAGTTAACACTTTTTGTAATAAAAATGTATATAGAGATTGTGTTCTAGACTGATCTTTGAAATAAGTGTTAATATATCCTGAAAAAATTAAAAACATTAAATAATGGGAAAGGGATCTTTTTCCTTATTTTTTTTTTTTGAAAAGGGAAGAGAGAGAGAGAGAGAGTGTGTGTGTGTGTGTGTGTATGTGTGTTACTGTTCAGTGTGCAGTGTGTAGTGGAAAAGAGCTAAAGATTTAAGTGTCCATATCTGTGTTCTACCTTAGAAAAACAGTATTTACCCTTTTCTTTCTTTTTCTTTTCTTTTCTTTTATTTATTTATTCCCTTTTGTTGCCCTTGTTGCTTTATTGTTGTAGTTATCATTGTTGTTGTCGTCGTTGTTGGATAGGACAGAGAGAAATGGAGAGAGGAGGGGAAGACAGAGGGGGGGAGAGAAAGATAGACACCTGCAGACCTGCTTCACCGCCTGTGAAGCGACTCCCCTGCAGGTGGGGAGCCGGAGTTCGAACCAGGATCCTTATGCCGGTCCTTGTGCTTTGCGCCACCTGCGCTTAACCCGCTGCGCTACAGCCCGACTCCCAGTATTTACCCTTTTCACCTGACTTCACTTCTAACTCCAGGATCATTTGTACGTATGTAAGTAAGTATATCTTACCTCCAACACTGGCAAGACGAGAAGACTAGAGTGATAGTGAAGTTCAAATATTTTTTTAAAACAGCCAGTTAGCACAATTATAATTCAATTTATCACCAAATCTCAGTGGAATGAAAGATAATATTAACTTGTGACTTCTCTTACCAGGTAACCAAATTATAATAGCCACCAAACCTAGTATACTCTTATCATTATTAATGTTTTCCATATAATACAAAACAGATTGATGTTTGGTGGTGGTTGTTCAGGTTTTTTGGTTTACAGGAGTGTATGGGGGTCTAGGTGTACAATTTTACTTCTTTTCCAACTTGTGTTATATATCACTAAGGTGTCAAATTTCCCATTCTATCATCCATTAGGCTCTTTCCCTTATTCCCATTAATACTCTCCCTTTGATAATTCTAGCTCTGGAATAGAAAAAGCACTCCTGATATTAAGAAAAATAATAATAAAACAAAACCAGAGGTATAGGGTTCCCTGACTTCAGTTTATATTAAAGCAATAGTAATTAAAATACTGTAATACTGTAGTATTGGAACAAAAATGTGTACTCAGACCAATGGAACAGAGTAGAAAACTCTGAAATAAATCCATAAAGAGACAGAGACAGAGAGAGAGAGAGAGAGACCTTATATATAACAAAGAAGACAAAAAAATTCAACAGTGGGAAAGAAGTTGTCTTTAAAAAATGGTGCTGGGAAAAATTGATACTGACATATATGAAATTGAAAGTAAGCCACTTAATACCATACACCAAAATTAACTCAAAATGGATCAAAAACCTAAATATTAGACCTAAGAGAATAAAAATGTAGAAAAGAAAATACTGGTGAATCTCTTTAGTACTTTAGCATCAAAGATGTATTCAGAGACTCAACTACATGCACAAATAAAAATAAAGCAAGATTAATTAATTAAATGGAACTACATTAAACTAAAACACTTCAATGTACTGAAAGCAAACTGCACAAGGAAAAAAAACTGCACATCAAACATCTGACAAGTGATAGAGAACAAACATCTATAAAGAACTCATACAGGGGGTCAGGTTGCTGCAGACCTGGTTGAACTTACATGTTACAATGCATAAGGACCCAGGTTCAAGGCCCTGGTCCCTACCTGCAGTGAGAAAGCTTTGTGAATGGTGAAGCAGGGATACAGGCATCTGTCTTTCACTGTCTGTCTCTATCACCCCCTTCCCTCTTCATTTCTGTTTGTCTCTAATAAATAAAGATTTTTAAAATAGAAAAAAACTCATACAGCTCAACAACATAGAAAGAACCCAGTATAATAAACAAGCAAAAGGTACGAAGAGACAGTTTTCTAAAAAATGTATACATATAGCCCACATATAGATGGAAAAAATGTACTTTACTTTTCTTTAGATAAATACAGATTAAAACTATGTTAAGAACCCACCTCACGTCTACGTCCATACCACCCTGAGCACGTCCAATGTCGTCTGATCTCGGAAGAATCTACCTCACACCTGTGAGAATGGTCTACATCAATAAATTGGGGCATGGCAAATGTTGACCCACAACAACACAATAAGAAATGACAAGTTTTGTAGAGAAAAGAAAGCTTTGTTATACTGAAATGTCTTGTGACCTAACAATACTACTTTTAGGCATTTATCTAAAAGAGATAGAAACACTAATTCAAAGGGACACCCTCCCCATTATATTCATAGCTGCATTGGTCACAATAGTCAAAGCCCGGAAACAATGTAAATGCCCACTGATAGATGACTAGATACAGAAGGAATGGGATATATGTCCAGTGGAATGCTACTTGGCAATTATAAAAGATGGTTATCGTGTCCTGTGAGACAAAATAGATTGAACTGCTTAGGAAAGTATGAAAGTAAAAGGCACCTACTAAACTGTTTTTGCCTAAATGCAGAGAGGGTTAAAAAAAAACATGACTTTGCAAAATAATATATAACCAAACTGTCTCTAAGATTTTCTGAGAACTATGGTGGTTACCATTAGTCAAGGGCAGAAAGGAGTGGTAACAGAACTTTGGTGATGGGTGGTGACTGCAGTATACCTCTGTCATTTTATAATCTTTTAAACCACTAATAAAATTTTTAAATAAAAATATTCCTGGGTCTGGGTAGTGGCATAGCTGGTTGAGCACACATTACAGTGCTCAAGTACCCAGGTTCAAGCCTCCAGTCTTCACTTGCAAGGTGTGTGTGGCGGGGGTACTTTACAAGTGGTGAAACTGCGCTGGAGCTATCTAGCCGTCTTCCCCTACTCTCTCAATTTCTCTTTGTCTCTATTCAAAATAAATAAATAAAGATTGAAATAAATCTTCCTTAGTGACACCAAAAATAAAAAGTTGGAAGTAAATACACTAAGATAACTATAGACTTTGGAAAACAAAAATCGTGTCTTTCTTTTCCTTGAGAAACCTATGGTGTACGGAATCAGGAATCAACATACACTTACTGAATGAGTAGATATTAATAGTCATTACATAGATGCTATCAATTAAAGGAGATAGCATATATCACTTAAGTGAGAAGGTGCTCATTAAAGAGTAATTTTAAAATGATGATGTATTCATATCATTTTGTTGTATTCATGCTAAAATGCAATAAGCTGGCTAGGTATAAAAACTGCAAAGATGGGAAGATCTTTTACTAAAATTTGTTAGGAAAGGAAATGTATGAATGGGGATTCTATATCTCCAATGAGAGTTAACATGTAAGTTATATGATACCAAATTAATACCTCAGACTGGGTGGCGGCACACCTGGTTTAGCACACATGCAACAGTGCACAAGAAGCTAGGTTGAAGCCCCCAGACCCCACCTGCAGGGGAAAGCTTTTCAGGTAGTAAAGCAGTGTTGTAGGTGTCTCTCTGTCTCTCTCCCTTTCTATTACTTCCTTCCTTTTCAATTTCTGGCTGTCTCTATCCAATAAGTAAATAAAGATGATACAAAAAAAATTCAGTTACTATATCAAGCAATTGGATATCTTGTTCCTAAAGAAAGCTTAGCTACTGCTGTCTTTTAATTCCAAGTTTCACTAGCTTGAAGGCATATGTTCCTAATAGCAGAAAGTTGATTTTCTTCAGTATTGATCCAGTCATCTTCCTCAAGCATCCTTGAGAGAATGTCTATCTCTGTAATAAACTGAAGGGTATAGAAAGAGAGCTAGAAGAGGACCCAACCACTTCTTAAGCACTTCACCTTGAAAGCAATGCACATTATTTCTGTTCCTGGACCACAGCAAAAGTTGGTGAAAGAATTTTACTGGGAGGGCCAGGTGGTGGCACAGTCAGTTGAGCACATGCATTATCATCTGCCAGGTCTCAGCTTTAAGCCCTTGGGCCCCACCTGTGAGGGGGACTCTTCTTTATGAATGATGAGGCAGTGCTGTAGGTGTCTTTCTCCCTGCCCTCTCTCAGTTTCTCTCTGTCTTTATGCAAAATAAATAAGTAAATAAATAAATAGTTAAAAAATAATTCTGCTAAAATAATAAGAAATCTGGTATAATGGGGCACTGATTCCTAAACTAAGATATTTGCTATGTGAATTTGGTGGACAGTTATAGCTATCAGTACCACAGATTTCCATAATGAGGCAGGTGTCACCTACCTTAGAGTCAAGAGGCTTTCCCCAAAATGGGAACACAGCGTAATAAACAGATGTTATCCAGGAGGACAAATAGACAGGAAGATGTTCCAGGTGATGTGAGTAGCATGTACAATGATGACTTGCAGATTAGACCAAGCAAATGTAAACAGGAAAAGAACTGACTTTCATCTTGTCTCTACGTGAATTGTGTAGTATGAAAGATAGAAGGTGAACTTGGAGGGATAAATGAAGAGCTGAAGAAGAACTCAAGTTCCATTACATTAACATCCTATCTACTCATTCAACAGCTTCTTCCTCTCAGAACGTTCACCGACAGGGTCTAAGTCCTCACCAACTATTGTTCTCATTTTTGCTCATTCATGAGGGTAATCTCCTAGCTAGACAGGGCCACTGAAAGGGAAATCTTTTCTATTGAATGGCTGACCTTTTAATTCTCTCAATTGACTGCAGAGATAAAGCCTGGTCATGTGTCTCAGCCAATTGGCTCTCTACTGAGAAGAACTGTGTATGATTCTCTCACTGACACAGACATAACCAGAGTGTACAAGGACGTGGCCAGGGCTATTCATATAGAATTTGCTAATTAACTGTCTTTTGAAATGTAGGCATCTCAACCTAAATACATCTCAATGTATTTTGGCATTGTTATTTCCTCATATATACACTTCAACCAAGAGGGTTCAGTCCCCAGTGACAGCAATATGTTCATTTATTTTTAATATTCCATGACCTACTCAGGGTTACGGCCTCATTAAAAAACAAAAAATAAACAAACAAACAAAAACGATTGATGTCTTTGGTATTAGCCTCTGAAGTGTCCTTGTCTGCATTTAAACATGATGAAGAAAGAGGTGCGGGGGATGAAGCAGGACTGCCCTAGATCTTTCCAAGACTCTAAACTGACATAAACTGACAAGAGTAATTGTTTGCAACTTCAGGGACTTATAAAAATAGGTAACCAATCAAATGAGGTCAGCAAATTTTGCTTCTTCTGTATATGTGACTGAGAGGTGTTATTTTTAACACTTCAATTTGCTAACTTTAGCAGGGGGAATAACCTGACTTCTTATTAATTTGATCTAATTAATTTTCTATATAACAACAGCAAACTAGAAGATGTAGGATATTTTAAAACACATTTATGTAAATTACACAAACCTTCTTTTCCTTGATCTCTCTACAAATACTGGACTGAGGGGCTCATGAATAATGTGCATGTCTGTGTGGTCCAGACTGAGAATGTAATTATTGACAGCTTCCAACAACAGAACTATCAAGAAACACTTTGGGAATTTGCAAGTCATGACAATAAAGGTATTACTTCAACCAGAGTATGTTTATATACTGACTAGCTACTGATAACTGATACAGATACTGATGTTTCCTCTAAAGGCATTCTTTATCCTGTATAATATGGCTGACATTGTAAAGAACTGCAACCTTCTTACCATCTACTACTTGGGAATTGGATAACAGAACTTGGTGCATATGTTAAACCAAGCACTGATTTAATAGATAATATTGGCCAGATATTTGCAGAAGCTGGGATGCAAAGATCAACAAGTGGATGTCTGTGATACTGAGGTGTCTACAGCTTAAGAGGGAATATGAATATATGAAAATTTAATCCATTTAATTTGCATATGTATCAGAAAAAAGATAAGCATATATCCTCAGGGAGTAGAAGAAGAGATACAAAAGAAAAATAATGATACCTGGGACTTTTAAAGTTACATATATATATTATGAAAACCCAGACTTCTCCATCACCTGAGTGGTGTGATCTTGATTCTTTCACTTTATTTTACCAGCCTCATGAGGCATGTTCAATACTTAGGGTATTATAATGATTAAAAATAAAAATTCACACAAGTTGGTTAACATTATGAGTGACTGAATATATTTCTCATGGTATGTTACTACTAAAGAAAATGGTACATTCAGCATGATCTTAAAAAGAAAAAACAGGAGACCAGGTGGTGGTGCACCTGGTTAAGTGCACAAATGACAGTGCACAAGGACCCAAGTTCAAGCCCCTTGTCCCCACCTGCAGGCCGAGAGCTTCATGAGTGGTGAAGTATGGCTGCAGGTGTATCTCTGTCTCTTTCCCTCTCTATCCACCCCTCCCTTCTCAATTTCTCTCTTTCTCTACTGAATAAATAAATAAAGATAATTTTAAAAAAGAAAAGAAAAATAAAAATTGTACTAGGCTAGAGACAAGAAGGATACCCAAACATCACAGAAGAAAGAGAAAATGGCAATATTACAAAATTAATGACTTGTGATTCCTTTTTTTTTTCCCACTCCAGGCAACAAAGAAACAGCAAATTCCTACTTAAAAAAATTTTTTTTAATCTTTACTTATTGGATAAGGACAGCCAGAAATCAAGAGGGAATGGGGTGACAGAGAGGGAGAGAGGCAGAGAGTCACCTGCAGCACTGCTTCACCATTCGCAAAGCTTTCCCCCTGCAGGTGGGGACCGGGGGCTCGAACCTGCATCCTTGCACATTGTAATACATGTGCTCAACCAGGGCACCACCACCTGGCCCCCAGCAAATTCCTACTTTAAGAAACAAATGAAAAAACTAAAACATATCTAATACTGTCTAGATAACCTGGTGAATGCTCATGTTCAGTATATCATATTCTGTGGAATGGAAGTGAGAGGTAATCAAAGAATTAATTTGCACTGATTAATCAGACTAAGACTTAACATCACTGAAAACAGCAAATATCAGTGTGAAATGTAACAACAGAACACTTCTGCATTGCTAATGGGGATGCAGAATGGTACAATCAGTGTGGAAAACAGTCAGTTTCATAATAACCTATACATAGTCATACCAGGTGATTCAATTATCACAATTCTTGGAATTTACTCAAATGAGTTCATAAATACAGCTTTATAAAAATTTGAACATGGGTGTGTAGCAACTTTATTTGAGATTTTCAAGACTTGGAAAGATGCCTTTCTGCAGATGTTACTAAGTAATCTGCCCCAGATGAACTGAGCAACTGAGCAACACTCTGGTCTCTCTCTCTCTGTGTCATGAAAGTAGATATGTTTCTTAATGGAAGTAAATACTCTGTATACTACCATCATGATGAGTAAAAATTAAAGTGCTATAAACAATTTTTTTTTCAGAAATACCTCTTGGATAAGGCAGGTTGTTTTATATTAAAACATGGCCTGCCTCTACCACTACCAAGTCATCTTCCTTACCAAGTCATCTTTCTTGCCTTTCCAAAAGGGAGGGATTTTTGACATCTTATTGCTACCTGTCAGCTTTCACTTTCAGATCTACTCCCTACCCACAATTCCAATGAGCATATTTTGAATATAAAAGGCTCCTAATTCTAAAAATTTAGGGATCTGTATATTTCTGCTCCTCCTGAGCATATTATAATTAACATGTGGATGTTCTTTACTAATCTAATGATATGCAGACTATCTATCTAGTTCTAGAAGAACTCAGAGTTCCTCTTAGTACTCCCAACATGTCTCCCAATATATTTGTCCAAATCCACACCCAGCATGAATCCTAATACATTAGGCAATTTGGCTGTGCCATGTAGGTCCACCAATTACAACAAGCAGTGCTGGGAAATTGTGCATATGCAGCCACATCTGCCATGTTGCCCCCTCAGGCTATTGCTAGTTCTGCGAGAGTTGGGACATTCTGGGAGCACCTGGTCCACCATGTTGTGCCCTCAGGGCATTGTCTATTTCCCCGCCATAGTTGAAGTGCTTTGGTTACTCCTCCCCCTTCCCATTCTCACGAAAGCTACTCCTATAAAAGCCCTTCTTCTTCCGCACCTCGCACCTCGTTCTCTTGCCAGCGCTTCACTTCAGTGTTCAGATGCAGGAAAGGTTACTGCGTGAGGCGGCCATTTTTGCTACCTCACGTGGCCCAACCTGTTTCTCTAGCACCCAACTCTGAGGTGCCAGCGCAAATAAAGATTTGTGTTCCCTCTTCGCTCTGGACCTCCTCTCTCTCTTCTCCGCGGCACACAACAACAAAGCAGGGGCCAGGTTGTGGTGCACCTGGTTGAGGACACATGCTACAATGTACAAAGACCTGGGTTCAAGTCCCTAGTCCCCATATCCAGAAGGAAGTTTCACAAGCAGTGAGGCAGGTGTGCAGGCATTTCTCTGTCTCTTTTCCTCTCTATCTTCCCTTCCCCTCTCAAATTTTCTCTGTCTCTATCCATAATAAATAAATTAAAGGTGCATTTTAAAAATGTACTCACAGCCATACCACTTTGGCACAGGCTGATGACAAAGAGGAGGCTGTGTATGTCATGGAGATGAGCAATTTGGGGACATTATCTTCCTTTAATTCTTACTAAGAACCTAAATCTACTCTAAAAAATAAATGTATATTTTTGGTAAGTAGTTCCATGGTTCAAACCAAAGGACCTCGTGCATCAAAGTATGCATTCTACCAATGAGCTACGTTTGCACTGCTGGAAAAATAAACTCTTATTTAAAAGAAAAGAATAAGAACAAAAGAAGAAAAAAGAAAAATTCATGTTCAGCTTGTTTTGTCTCTGGAAATTATGCTGTTTGAATTCACTCAAAATTTTGATTTTTGTTTTCTTTTTAACTAATAACAACATTTATATATTTTATTATTTTACTTATAAAAAGGAAATATTGACTAAACCATAGGATAAGAGGGATACAACTCCACACAATTGCCACCATCAGAAATCCATAACTTATCCCCTCCCCTGATAGCTTTCCTATTCTTTATCCTTCTGGGAGTATGGAACCAAGGTCATTGTGGGATGCAGAAGGTAGAAGATCTAGCTTCTGTAATTGCTTCCCCACTGAAAATGGTTGTTGACAGGTCGATCCATACTCCCAGCCTGTCTCTCTCTTTCCCTAGTGGAGCAGGGGTTGTCTGTCCAGGGAAGTCTGGTTGGCTTCATGGTAGCATCTGGAACCTTGTGGTTGAAAAGAGAGTTAACATATAAAGCCAAACAAATTATTGACTAATCATGAAACTAAAGGCTGAAATAGTGCAGATGAAGAGTTAAGGGATATCCATTTTGTAGATAGCTAGTAGGTTTATCTTAGTTATATTCCAAAGAGCCCGTGACTATACTAGTTTTATGCTTTTTTTTTTTTTTTCACTGAGCTTAAAATCTGATATGTAAGTGGATCCAAGTTATTGTCTGGGGAGATGATATCATGGCTGGAAAAATGACCAGAAAGTTGGATCAGGGAAGAGAGTAGCTCCCAAATATGGTAAAGGTGTATTGATATTATTGACTATACACCCCAATGAATTGATCTGATCTGGGACTCAAATTCAGCTTAGGAGCCTATGTGACCTCTGCATCCCTGTTAATCCCAAACAGACATGATGGGTCTAGACCTCTAATAATTCCCTCTCCCCACTGTTACCAGTCATCTCTATCAGGAACAACAAAATGGGCCCCTTTGTGGGCCCTCATAGGACCTTGCCCTCAACTTGCATCAACAACAGTAGAGAATGTTCCATCCTCTGAAGGGAGATGGCCAACATACTCTATGCTTCATCTGAGGAAGATAGGTCCTGAAATTGGGGCAGCTTGGAATATTCCTACTCATGACCACAGAATGTGAACTCAGATCTACAGGGATGCAGAGGTCACATAAACTCCTAAGCTGAAAACTTTGATTTTTGATTTGACAACTCAATTGCCATTATATTAAGCTTAGAATCCATAGCACTCACAGGATGGCAAAATAGGTCACCTGGTTAGTGTACCTACTTTCCTACAAGCATGAAGAAAATTTAAGTTCAGCCCCTACTTCTCTGGAGAAAGATTTAGTACTATGGTGTCTTTCCCTCTCCCCCTGTTTCTCCTGTTCTATTAAAAAAAAAAAAAAGTCATCTCAGAGTGGTAAAGTCCTATGATCAGGGGAAAACAAACAATCTGTTATTACTCTAAAAACTTTTAATCAGTTTGTTATTTGCATGAATTCTCTAGCAGTATTCCATTTAATACTTGACAGCAAAGAAGTAAAATCATCTCATACCAAATGTGAGACTTAGTACTACACTGAGACCTCCAAGCAAACATGGGCAGACACAGAAATCAACTAGTTAGTGATTGTGGAGCTAATGAATGAAACCCAGCTCTGCCTGATTCCAAATCTTCACATGTATGTCTTTCCCACCACATCTGGAGGCCATTTCTGATTTATAATTTGGCAGAGTCTGTGCTTAATTGGAACTGACTACATCTGGGTATTTGTAACGGACCCTTGGATTATTTTCATGTATATATTACTGAAGATGATAAATAACTCTCATGATTTTTCATCAGATTCATTTTGGAAAGTACTGTATTCAAATAAGTCAATAAAAAAAGGAAGAAAATGGAGAAGGAAGAGGAGGAGAGAAAGAAAAGGGAGAAGAGGAAAAGGAGGAGGAAAGAAAGAAATGGAAGTTCATATGGTGTGGCAAGAATTCAAGTAAATAACACAGAAAAATCCTGCAATATAATTTCTGCCCACTTTAGAGTAGATCTCCATGGTCTCTGCCTTTATACTAGATGAGTTACTTCTCCAAGAAGACTAATTGGCCAATATGAAATGAAATCCCAAAAAGTTGATAAAATGAATACTCTCAGCCTGGTGATGGCAAAACATCAGTCCCCAAGTAAGATGGCTAGAGGATAGGATAGGATAGGATAGGATAGGATAGGATAGGATAGGATAGGATAGGATAGGAAAGGAAATGATAGGATAGGATAGGATGATAGGATAGGATGATAGGACAGGACAGGATAGGATAGGATAGGATAGGATAGGATAGGATGATAGGATAGGATAGGAAATGATAGGCTAGGATGATAGGATAGGATAGGATAGAATGATAGGATAGGATAGAGTAGGATGGGATAGGATAGGATAGGATAGGATAGGATAGGATAGGATAGGATAGGATAGGATAGGATGATAGGACAGGATAGGATGATAGGATAGGAAAGGATAGGATATGAAAGGATAGGATAGGATAGGATGATAGGATAGGATGATAGGATAGGATAGGAAATGATAGGCTAGGATGGGATAGGAAATGATAGGCTAGGATGATAGGATAGGATAGAATGATAGGATAGGATAGAATAGGATGGAATAGGATAGGATGATAGGATAGGATAGGATAGGATAGGATAGGATAGGATAGGATAGGATAGGATAGGATAGGATAGGATAGGATAGGATATGGCATTGCATGGCATGACAGTACCGGATAGAATAGATAGCCATGGAGACACACTGAGTGATTAACAAAAAATCACCTGAGACAGCAGGGACAGCTGTAGATTGCCACTTATCATTACTCGCAAGGGGTCAACCAATCACAAGAGCTAAATTTGGTTCATGCAAATATGAACTGGCCAATCAGAAGTAGTGAAGATGAGACTAAGAAGACCCTAAACCCCCTCAAAAAAATTAACTGGCCTTGAGGCATTTGCTCTTCTTTGAAGTTGTCCCAGCCCTTTCCTGGGATGGGTGGTAGTGGTGATACTGCCTCCTAATAAAATTCCTCTAATCTTTTTCTAATGAATTTCTTCTTAATATGCTCAGTGAATCTTCTTGTGGTATGGGGGAAGAACTTGGCAGGCCCAGCTGTTAAAAACATAAGTACAGACATAGCGTAGATACTCAGATTTCATACTGGTCATTCTGTTTACTACAACACTGAGTTTGAATTTTGCATTAGTTTCAGCAGTTGGCTTAAAAATAAGTGTAGATAGTATCAAGTGGCAAGTCTGTACAAATCAGATTTCTGTATATTGCCGATAAAATACATGCATAAACAAATGTGTAAAATAGCTTATATAGTATATAAAACATTTAGTCTATAACTCATTTATGTGCATTATGTCAACCCCCAGGTCATTTTCAGAAACATAATGGCTAAGGGAAAATATGGCCATTTTGTGCCATATATTATTTATTATTTGAAGAACTAGGAGAAGTGGACCTTGAAAATGGCCAGGATTCATGGTCGCCCTTGCTCCTATTCACCAAAAAACTGACGTTAAGCACTTGCTGTGAGCTAGGTGTCAGAATGTGTTTACACGGTCCCTGGAATGTCCCTAAGAGCCATTAGTATCCTTACTCCCTTGCTGCTCATGTGAAGATTGGAAAGTAACAGGATAGGTAATGTTTTCAATTTGTTTCACTGATAAGAAATAGAAAATTATGACAATCCAAACAGTTTGGCTTCTGTGTCTATTCTGGATTTTTCTCTCCAAGTACACACTTGGTGGATACTATCTGTAGGCACATCAGTACAACCCATTCTTTTATCTACCTCCTGGCCCTTTGCATTTGATCAGTTCACTGATCCATCAAACACACCCACTCTTTTTTTAAATCTTCCCGGACACCGAGAATCTTGAAGCTTAGATAGTGATTGCCACAAAACAGGACATGAGGTTGTGGAAAATACTCTCCTCTCTTCCTAAGAAGCGTCTTGTTCTCCCAAAGTAGCTTTGGGTTTAGGGTGCAAAGCAGATAACAAACCATGCAGCCTTTTAAAGTCCACCCAGTTGAAGGAACCATCAATGACCCAGCTGCAGAGCTCAGACCCACAAAACTCCTCTGCCAATACCCAGTCATCTTCCCAGGGAATCACATTGTTCTCACCAGCATGCTCCATAAATTTTGTAGTAGGATGCAGGCGGGGCTGAATTGAAGCTGACACTGATTGAAAACCCTTGCCCGAGGCCAACTGCTACAAGGAGAGAACTTGGGGGTCCAGAAGGAAACATCAGAGCTTATTGTTCAGCTGATTTGTCAGCATTTAGATATCATAAGAGGGAGAGAGACTGGGAGGGAAGGAGGGAGAGAGAGAGAGAGAGAAAGATGGAGGGAGGGAGGGAGGGAGGGAGGAAGAGAGATAGAGGAAAGAAAGAATATAACTATAAGGCCAATTCCCCCAAGAGGAAATACTGTAGAGTTGTTATTTAATTTTTACTTCAGGATAGCAAAAAAAAAAAAAAAAATCATTACAAGGAAGGTGATTCCTGGTAGTTATAAAAGAATGGTAAGGAGATTTGGTCAGTCCATTTTTTTTTTTTTTTCGTCCTTTTACCTTCCAGTGAACTTTCTTCTTTTTTCTCCCTTCAAGCAACTGAGGGTGACCTGGGCTACAGAAACCTAGTTTCATCTCATTAGAGAGTAGCCAAAGGCTCTTTAAACTAATAAAGCAGGAGAAAGATCACAGATAAAACAAGATAGGACATTCAGGTGGAGATGACAGCAGTGCCTGGAGGGGTACGTTAATAATTACAGTCCCACTAGTAAGAATAAGACCTCTGCAAAGAACTCCACTTTATGATATCTTTACAGCACTTTCAACATGTTCTGCATACTAAAACCAATTTGAAGTTTCCCAGTCCTCCTCCCCCAATAAACAGCAGCTCTCTCCAGGAAATTATTCAAAAAGCCAAAAGCAGACACTTTCCCTTTCCAAGCAGAACAGAGTGATTTTTTACAACAGGAAGAAAAGTGAAATAAAGCAGGCACCACAATCCATCAAAATTGCTTTCTTTTTCCCTGATGGAAATTTTGGAGGGCACAAGTTTGGATCCATAAAACAACTTGCTTTGACACTGGTTCCGAAATAAACATAGTAACAATAAAGCAGCTTCTTATCCTCCAAATATCCTCTCGAGTCTGTGTTGACCAAGTTGAGGTCTTTTCTCATTCTTCTTCTGTTTTTTTTTTAATTTTTAACTTATTGTTATTTTTTTATCTTTATTTACTTATTGGATAGAGAAAGCCAGAAATGGAGAGGGGAGGGGGTTCTTCTTCTAGCGTTTGCCCTTCTTCCATAGCCAGTCAACAGCGTCAGGTTGAAAGCTGTCAGGAGCTGCTTGTTGCTGGCTTTGAAAGTGACTGGGATCCATGTGGATTCAGTCGGCTAGGAAGGATCATCAGTTTCCCCAATGAATGGATACTCACGGGATGCACCACGGGAAGGTCGATCCAAAGCAAGGGGGTGATAGAGAGGGAGAAAGGTACCTGCAATACTGCTCCAGCACTGGTAAAGCTTTCCTCCCTGCAGGTCGGGGCTGCTGGCTCTAACCCAGGTCCTTGTGCATTGTAACACGTGCATTCAATCAGGCGCACCATCCCCCAGTCCTATGTCTTTTCTTCTTACCCACTCCTTTCCATTCCCATTTTCCTACACAGCCACCAGTTGTTTCACTGCGCTTCACTGTATCTGTTTTGTCATGCTATCATTTGCACAACACATACCTGACAACAAGAGGACTCATTCATTGACTGTGAGGCAAATGTGAATGAAACTGGGACTTCAGTTTGATTGGAGTAGAAAGATAGAAAATGTATAATTAAGGGAGTCCGAGTGGTAGCGAAGCCGATGCATTGGATCGACCTTCTCGTGGTGCATCCCGTGAGTACCCATTTATTGGGGAAACTGACGATCCTTCCTAGCCGACTGAATCCACATGGATCCCAGTCACTTTCAAAGCCAGCAACAAGCAGACATCAGGCTCAACCTGACGCTGTTGACTGGCTACGGAAGAAGGGCAAACGCTAGAAGAACTGTGGCGCGAAGGACAAGGACCAGTGTAATGGTTCGATCCCCCAGCTCCCCACCTGCAGGGGAGTCGCTTCACAGGTAGTGAAGCAGGTCTGCAGGTGAAGGACAAGGACCAGTGTAATGGTTTGATCCCCCAGCTCCCCACCTGCAGGGGAGTCGCTTCACAGGTAGTGAAGCAGGTCTGCAGGTGTCTTATCTTTCTCTCGCCCTTCTGTCTTCCCCTCTTCTCTCCATTTCTCTATGTCCTATCTAACAACGACGATATCAATAACATCAATACTAACTAAAACAACAATGGCAACAAAAGAGAAAATAAACAAATAAAGTAAAAATAAAAGTGTATATACATTATGAAGCATTAGACTAAAGCACTTAAAAATAGTCCATGAAACCAAATGCACCTGAGTTTTTTGTTAGTTTTTAGAAGATCCCTTTATTGAAGGAAATCTTGATTTATAAGATCGTTCTTGCCCCAAGTGGACAGTTTCATATTTCCTCAGGAGGGGCAGCACACCTCACCCTTCCCTGCCCTATTCATTGACCTTGACTGCCTTGCTCAAGTTTCAGAACATGGATTTCTCCACCAGTAGAATGGAGATAATACCTTCCTCAAGAGGTTCAAATTGTGATGAAAATGAATATATGTAAAGTATCTAATAGTAAGCACCCATCTAATGTGGTAGATGTTATATTAATAAATGAAATATTAAAGAAGAGCACAGAAAGGAAAAATTAATTCATCTAGGACTTCCTAAAAGGTTTGGCACTTAAAGTGAAATCTAAGGAAGAATTGACAGGCAGGGGTTTAAGAGGTAGGGAACAGGAAAATCTGAAAATAAAGTCAGCAAACAGGGACAGAGAACTGTATAGGGATGGCAGATAGTTCATTACCATTGAAGTATGTTCATTCTGAGTGGAAGAAGGAACTGAAATTTCAAAAAAATGAGTTGGGAAAGGAATATGAATAGACTTTTATTCTACACTAAAAAAAAAAAAAGAGTAATCTCAGGACACAGCAGTAACACACACACATTGCCATCCATGCTCAAGGAAGCATGTTGAAGCATGCAGTCCTCACCTCAACTGGGGAAGGTTCATGAGTGGTGAAGCAGTGCTGCAGGGGTCTTTCATTTTCTTTCCTTTTCTCCCCTCCACCCCCAATCCTCTCTTGAGTTCTTTCTGTCCTATCAAACAATGGAAACAAAAAAAAAAAAAAAGAAAGAAAGAAAAAAGACAATGGAAAAAAAATGGCCACAGAAAGTAATGGATTTATTATGCAGGGACCAAGCATAGGTGGTAAACCTGATAGCAATAAATTTTAAAAAAAGGGGGGCGGGTGGTGGTGTGTTGGTATGCTTCTAAGACCCCTTCTGTCATTTGGTTTAATCCCCCCTGCTTAACAGTGTATTCTATTTACATAACCACTGTTAACTATGCACCACCCTCCCTCTAGGGCATTGGTGGTTCAGTGGTAGAATTCTCACCTGCTCTGCCCTCTCTCCTTGTCACACCCTGATTTTCACCAGTCGCTTTTCTCTCCACCCTCTCTACATCACATCCTGTTTACACCCTACTTGGCAAGTATCTTAGTTTTAGTTTAGTTTAGCTTGGCGTAGATTGTGCTGCGTCCTGCAGGAATAAAGAGGTACTGCGTACAGCTCAACCATGAGTCCCTTGGTTGTCTGACTCCTGCCCACGAAGCCAGCCTGACAGTGGTGCACCTGGCTAAGCGCTCACATCACAGTGTTCAAGGACCCAGGTTCAAGCCCTTGGTCCCTACTCACAGGTGGTGAAGTAGAGCTGCAGTTGCCTTCTGTCTCTCTTCCTCCCTATCTCCACTCCCCCTCTTAATGTCTCTCTATCTCTACCCAATAATAAATACATTATTTATTTAACTAATTTTAAATAATACCAAATTAAAATGTTACAGAATAGGAATAAAATCGCAGAATTGGGGAGGGGGCAAAGGGTTTTCAATACTTGGTTGAGTGCATATCTTACCATGCACAAGGACCCAGGTTCAAGTCCTTAGCTCCCACCTGCATGGGTGGTGGTGGGGAAAAGTTTCATGAGCAGTGAACTAGTGCTACAATTGTCTTTCTTGCTCCATTTATATCTCTCCTTTCCTTTTCAATTTCTCTGACTCCAATAAAATAAAAATATTTTAAAACACGAAGACTTGCCATTTGGAAAGCGACATAGGAAATTTAGCCAATGGGTAGAGTGTGAATAATAACAGACAGGCTATGACTAGAGTCTATAAATAATACATGTATCTTTATAAATTATTTATTTTCTTATACAATAGTACAAATATAACAAAAACTACATCTACATAATAATGTAAAAGCGGTAAGATCTAAAGTCAAGTAATGATAACAGAGGTCAAAGGGATGGAGGTGAGAGCGAGGAGTACAGGGAAATTTGGTTGACTGCAGGTCAAGGATTATGACTCTGGCTCCGTCAAAGACACGTCTGAAGCTTTTAGACTGGGAAACTAAATGATACCTGATAGTTACATATTATTCGCAATGAATGGAGAGAAAGAAGGAATATGATGCAACAGACCATTTTTCCTGTTTCTTTATTGTCACTACTTACATACCCATATCCTTTGCCTGGTGACTTTGTTATGGTTACCATTACAGGTAAAATATTTTTCCTTGTGCCACTGGTAGTGAACTTGACCACAAGGATGGCTTTAATGGAATGTGGATCAAAAAATCTGAGTATGCGTTTTTTGCAACTGAGATTTGAATAGGCATTCACTGATCAGACTCCTGGGGCACACTCACAAAAGTGCACAGGTGGTTTTTCATCTCAGCAGAATGGAGAAGCACGTGGAGTATCCCTAAGCCCCATCTACAATCTAGTGAAAACAGAGACAAGTCTAGCCTGCAACAATCATCCTGTGCTAAACTGTAGACCCACTATGAGCAAGAAAAAAAAAAAGCATTTGCTATGGTAAGCCCTTTTGCTATCATTGTCTTATTTCAGCATTGTTGTGGTAATAGTTCATTAATACAAATAGATAAAAACAGAGACTTAACATATATCTGGTTCCAATTTACTCCCACATCCTATTTGCCTTCCCTTGTTTACTTGAACTGCCAGAATATCACTCCAATTAGTTCTGTTTCTTTTCTTTTGTTTTCTTAAGCTGTGCTGAGTGGTTTCTGTTATTTGTCATTCACTGAATTCAAGTACACTTACAATTCTGTTGAGATACTTTAATCTTAATTATCTTCCAGATATAGTGGTAGAATAATGAGACCACAAGTTGGATTGAGAATTATCATGTTGAGGAAAGGACCATTTCATTAAAGATTTAGTGAATTAATGACAGAGTGGATTTCATTACTACTATGTATCTCCCAGTGCCAGCTAAGCATCTTGAATCCATGTTTCATTGATGAGTAACAAAGGACTGAATTAAAGAGCATGGGTATTATAAATACTTAAGATGTGTTTAAATAAAGAATAGACTGAGAAGGGATATGGGTGAAAAGAGATTAGAAAATCAGGGTGTTGTTAAAGCAAAGTGATGATTTTATAAAAGAGAAGGTGGCAAGTGGTATCAAATCTCAGAATGCCAATAAATAGTTTGGATAACCATTTGCAAATTGTGCATATGAGTGAACTTCCCATTTGAGCAATTAAAAGTGATGTTTGTGTTGAGGGAGTCAGAGGTATTTTGCAGACAACAAACTTTCAGACAAAGTAAAATTCTCCCATATAGTGAAGAGCATCTAGAATGAAAAGGAGAGGAAAATGGAGCCAAGTCCCAAGTTTTGTGCTTCAAGTATTCCCTAGCCATACCTGAGTTTATTTCAATGTTTACTGCACAGATTAGTGACTAAATGAAAGCTCTTTATGATTATTTATTTAGCAATTAGTCGGGCCTGTGAACAAATTAATTCATTGGGAAACTAAGCAGCTTTAAATGTGCTTCAGTTGTTTCCCTTTATTTCTAAAATTGCCACATTAAAAACCATATTCAATTGTTATTAAGTGTGAATAATGGTAGATAAAACTGATATAATGTGGGAGTCGGGCTGTAGTGCAGCGGGTTAAGCGCAGGTGGTGCAAAACTGATATAATGTGGGAGTCGGGCTGTAGTGCAGCGGGTTAAGCGCAGGTGGTGCAAAGTGCAAGGACCAGCCTAAGGATTCGGGTTCAAGCCCTGGCTCCCCACCTGCAGGAGAATCACTTCACAAGCAGTGAAGCAGGTCTGCAGGTGTCTATCTTTCTGTCCCCCTCTCTGTCTTCCCCCTCCTCTCTCCATTTCTCTCTGTCCTATCCAACAACGATGACAACAATAACTACAACAATAAAACAACAAAGGCAACAAAAGGGAATAAATAAAATAAATTTTAAGAAACTGACATAATGTGGTCATAGCTCTTGAGTCTTCCAGGAAAATATGCTTTCTTTCTTTCTTTCTTTCTTTCTTTCTTTCTTTCTTTCTTTCTTTTTTACCTTTTATAGAAAATGAGTTTCAGATCTGGTATTTCATCACATGGATTGCCATTGAGTCTTTGAAAATAAACTGAAATTCCTTTAATAGCCGATATAGGGTGAATGTACTTACTGAATGGCCCAAGACAGGAAAGCAGTTTTACGCTTCTTTTCATAATTATGCTTATTATACATAGAACACTGTTTGACATACAGTGATTTTCAGATTATCTGCTGAATGAATAAGTGAATGAGCATGTATCTTTGGTTTATTTGCCCTCTTTTAGTCAGAGTTTTGAACAATATGTTCTTAAGGTGTTACTCCCACCCTTAACTCTACATTTTCCCTTTGTTTAAATTGGAAAAATAGGGAGCCGGGTGGTAGTGCAGCAGGTTAAGCACAAGTGGTGCAAAGCCAAGGACTGGCAGAAGGATTTTGGTTCCAGCCCCTGGCTCCCCACCTGCAGGTGAGTGAGTCACTTCACTGGTGGTGAAGCAGGTCTGCAGGTCTTTCTCTCCCCGTCTTCCCCTCCTCTCTCCATTTCTCTCTGTCCTATCCAACAACAATGACAATAACTACAATAAAACAACAAGGACAACAAAAGGGAATAAATAATAAGTTAATAATAATAATAAATTGTAAAAATATGAGTAAGTGATTCAGTTGTGATGATAACACGCCATTGTCAGATGAATCTATAGTTAATGACTGCTGTACCTGCTCCATTACAGCATCCACATCACATGTCCTTGGAAAGATGAATAATCAGTTTTTATTTCTTCTTTTAGAGTAAAGAATAAAGGGATGAATACCAGTAATGTTGGAGAATACCAGTAATTATGCTCTGTTAAATGTTAGCATGTTGACTATAGAAGGACCCCTCTGACTTTAAGAAAGCTAAATAAAGATTCCATGTGTGCTAGCTTTGCTTACAATGGAGACTAAAAGGAATTTGCAAGAAAATTGGAGTTATAGCAAGCAGAATAGGAATCAGAGTGCTTCCTCCCCTGAGGAGCAAGTATCATTCAGAGAACACACAGTCAGAGAAAGCAATGAGAAGTTGGTGAAGAAGCAGCTTGATCAACAACATCCTTACAAAGGCTGTAAAAGACTGGAGACTAAGAAATCATTCTGAACAGAGAGTTTTAAGCACTGAATTGGATTCAGTTTGTAAGCAAGAAGATCTGCAAAAGTTTAATCTCCCTAGGCTAGGAAAGCCAGAGATGGTTGAGTCTTCTGTGAGAGCCCAAGTAAACCATTACTCTTTGTTTACATTCAGTGTGCCAAGGATAGCCAGAGTATCATGGTGAGCCCTTAAAATTTCCTTTCCAATCTTTAAGCCTTAAATAGTCTCCACATTCCTTAACAGATTTAAAATTGTACTATGTTTTAAAACAACGGTTTGTTCTACCAAAAATTTTTTTTGCTTCATTTATATTTATTGTAATCTATAGGATCCCTAAAATTTGGAGAGTCTTTACTTTTGGAGTTAGGAAATAGTCCATTTCTGGAGACCATTTTAAAATTAGAAAGTAGAGAAAATGTGGAAAATTGGAAAAATGTGTCCGTGGGTACAGAACAGTTCTTGCATGTGCTTTGGATGAATGGCACTGCAGATTCCAGAGCCTGCTGAGCTCTAATATCCTGTTCTTTCTCTGGCACTGAATAGAAGTGTATGTCATACATATCACACAATGTTAGGAAATCTCACATACTCTATCCCCCTCCGTCCACCCCCCCTCATCCACTTTGAAATTTCTCAAAGCACACTTGCAGGGAGTGTCAAAGCTCTTATGTAATGAACATAGTATTTATCTATGTCTAGACAAGTTTTCAAATACATCTAAACAAACTTTTGAAAATAGAAAAAAAAAAAAACTTGTATTGAAGGTAAATACAGTAGTTTCTCTCACATGCAGCCCAAATAGATCTAGTAAATTCATTTTGAGACATAAAAAGAAAATGGGCAACAACGTTCAGTAGATACCTTTCAAAATAATGTGAAACAGTAAACACACCTAAAGGGACTCAGTATCATTAGTCACTGGTAAAATGAGACTCAAAACTACTGCAATGAGTAGCCATCTAATAAGCATGGAAGTGTTTCTAGTAGTAATTAAAAAACAAACAGAAAATAGCAAGTGGAATAAAAATTGTTAAGAAACTCAGACCCCAAATTTCATCTGCACTATTCTTACCATTAGGTTCCTGATTATTAAACATTTTTTTTTCCTGCTTTATATCTTACTGCTTTTTCAGCCACTCAGCTGCAGATGCTGCCATGATACCACCCAGACATCCATGGACAGATAACCTCACCAATGTGTCCTGGAATCCCACCTCTCCAGAGCACTACCCCTTTAGGGAAAGATAGAAACAGGCTGGGGGTATGAATTGGCCTGCCAATGCCCATGTCCAGTGGAGAAGCAGTTACTGAAGTCAGACCGTCCACCTGCTGTACCCCATAGTGATCCTGGGTCCATGCTCCCAAAGGGATAAAGAACAAGCTTCTAGTGGACTGAATAGGAAATGGAAGTCTGGTGGCGGGAATTGTGTGGAATTGTACCCCTCTTATCCTATGGTCTTGTCTATCACTATTAAACCAAAACATTAAAAATAAATAAACTGAAACACATATATTTCTAGTGGCCATACATAATGAATGGTTCAAGTCACAGCTGAAAACACCAAATGTTTAACAAAACTGCTATACATACAAAACATCAGCTAATTACTAATGCAGTCACTGTGGATATTGAGTAATTGAAAAGATGTACACTGTCTTTTATTGCTTTGTTGTAGCCTGTAGAGGAATTATTAAATTATTAATACAAATCTGTGTATTTTCACATTCAACTACTTCCTTATGTGAGTCGAACAGCCCAGTTCTTTCACTAGAAAATTCAATGAGTCATCTTATCCTGTCCCCATTTTCAGGATTGAAGGACTTACGCCAAAACATACCTCTACCTTATGAATTTTCTCATCTTCCCATTACAATAGTATCAAAATCATGTCACCTTTACCCTCTAAAAAATCTTCAGGGAAGTCAGGCAGTAGTGCAGCTGGTTAAGCGCAGGTAGCGCAAAGCACAAGGACCCGCGTAAGAATCCGGGTTTGAAACCCGCCCCCCCCAGGCTTCCCACCTGCAGGGGGTTCGCTTCACAGGTGGTGAAGCAGGTCTGCAGGTTTCTGTCTTTCTCTCCCCCTCCGCTCTCCATTTCTCTCTGTCCTATCCAACAATGGTGACATCAACAATAATAACAACTACAATAACAATTAAAAAATTAACAAGGGCAACAAAAGGGAAAATAAATAATAAAAATGTAAAAAATCTTCAAAATCTTTCTTTGTATGGATTAGTACAAAGGATTCACATGGCTTAAGTCTCCTGTGGCAGCAAAATCAGAGCAAGAACTTGGGTGCCAGGTGCTAACTGGTGAGATGACCTGAGGGGAGAGACAAAACAGCCAGAAGGAAACCCATAAAGACCATCACATATGTGTTACTGCACTGGTTCCCCTTGAGAGGGAACTCAGAGGAAATGCTTTCCAAATCACACAGAATGTGTCTTAGATTTTTTCACTCTGAAGGATGGTAAGTGGGTCCTTATCTCCTGTCTCCCTTTGCCTATCAACTGAAAGGTGACCCTGAGAGCATTAATTCTCCAAAACTTGGAGCTAATCTACTAATATGTCCTGAGACAGAAATGCTGAGATAAGTGAAGCCCTTTAGGTAACATGTTTCCTGTTGTATGGAACTGTTCCTCAGAGCTACAATTCAAGCTAGCGGAGTAGACACAGAAGCAGCACTTTCAAAAAAGACAGAGAAAAATGCTCTTGCTTCTAGACTTGTCCTCACTCAAAACTATTCTTTTTGTTGTTGTTGTCCTTCTTGTTTTATCATTGTTGTTGTGATTGTTATTGTTGTCATTGCTGTCATTGTTGTTGAGTAGGACAGAGAGAAACTGAGAGAGGAAGGGAAGACAGAGAAGGGAGAAAAAGATAGAGACCTGCAGACCTCCTTCACCGCTTGTGAAAAGACCGCCTTGCAGGTGGAAATCTTTAAGCGGGTCCTTGACATGCAAAACCATGTGCCCTTGGAGACCCACCTGCAGGGGGGGTCACTTCACAAGAGGTGAAGTAGATCTGCAGTTGTCTATCTTTCTTTCCCCCCTCTGTTTTCCCGTCCTCTATTTCTCTCTGTCTTATCCAACAACAAAGACAGCAACAACAACAACAAGGACAACAACAATGATAAACAACAAGGGCAACAAAAAGGGAAAAAATAGCCTCCAGTTACAGTGGATTTGTAGTGCAGGCACAGAGCCCCAATGATAACACTAGAGGCAAAAATAATAATAGTAATAATAAGGAAGGAAGAAAAGAAGGAAGGAAGGGAGGGAGGGAGGAAGGAAGGAAGGAAGGAAAAAAGAAGAAAATTAAAACAGATTCAAAACTCTTCAGCTAGTAAAGGAGTAGTTGGAAATAATTTTTCAAAGATGAGACATTGGTTTCAAGAGCTGTCTTGATAGGGAAGGGTGGGTGGTGGTGTAGCTGAAGGACCATGCATCTTACCCTTTCTCTACAACCTCCAGTCAAGCCCTTGGTCCTCACTTGGGGGCTGCGGGAGTCACAGATGGTAGAGCAGATATCTCTCTTTATCTCTCGCCACCTGCCTCCATCTATATTTCTCTTTATCTCTATCAAAAAAAAATTTTTTTTCATTATTTTATTTTATTTCCACCAGGGTTATTGCTGGTGTTTGGTGCCAGTACTTGGAAATCCACTGCTTCCAATAGTCTTTTTCTTTCTATTGTATTGGATAGGACAGATAAATTGAAAGGGGAGGGAGAGATAGATCTATAGAGAAAGACAGACACCTTCAGACCTGCTTCAGCCCTCATGAAGCATCCCCACTACAGGCCCTCACACATGGTGATATGTGTGCTTAATGTGTATGTACCTACACCACCGCCCAAAAAGAATTTCTTTTTTTAAAATATTTATTTTATTCCCTTTTGTTGCCCTTGTTGTTTATTTATTGTTGTAGTTATTATTTTATTGATGTCCTTGTTGTTGGATAGGATAGAGAGAAATAGAGAGAGGAGGGGAAGGCAGAGAGAAAGACAGACACCTGCAGACCTGCTTCACCGCCTGTGAAGTGACTCTCCTGCAGGAGGGGAGCCAAGCCAGGGGCTCAAACTGGGATCCTTAGGCCGGTCCTTGAGCTTTATGCCACCGGCACTTAACCCGCTGTGCTACCACATGACTCCCCAAAAAGAATTTCTTTAAAAAGCCCTTGAAGGTGATTGATTATGAAAGCACAGAGTGCCCCGTGAGGAAAAAAAAAAACAAATAAAAAACAGATATCTAGTGTCTATGGAATAGTTTCCACTACTAACTTTCCGTATCCACCCCCCACCAAAAAAAAAAACAAGAAAATAAAATGATAACTACCTCAGTTATCAGATTGACTACTTTTCATTTTTTTTTTTTGCAAGTTTATGTGTTTCATTTTTCTACAGTCCACAAGTGCGTGAAGCAAGAGACAGCTGTCTTTGCCCTCCTTACTTATTCCATTAAGCAAATTATACTCTGGCAACCCTGTAAACCTTTGTTAAATTATACATTAAAATAAGAAAATAAACAAGGCCTCAATTTACAAGACTCTTTTTAAAAAGCTTTCTTCCTGTTAAAAGTACAAAATGAAAAAAGAGTTGTCTGTGGGATAAAAGCAAATAAAAATACTTTGAATAGGTAAGGTTATTTCTGGATCAAACAACATATACAAGCACTCTGATTGTGTGAATGGTATATAGCAGTTGGTCCATCTAGAATGGATTGAAGCATACTTTCCAACTATGGAAGTATATTATTCAGTGAAGATATAAATGTAGACTTATGAATCCGTTTAGGCTCAATGAGAGAATCTTAACTTATAGTATATATATTTGTATAACGGGATTTTTACAAAGATTTGACCATTACAACTGTGGTGGAGGCTAAGGAATTCAGCAAAATTTCTTTATTTAAAAAATATATATTATTTAATGGATAGAGACAGCCAGAAAACAAGAGGAGAGGGGAGACAGCGAGAGAGACACCTGCAGCCCTGCTTCACCACTCGTCAAGCTTCTCACCTGCAAGTGGGACCAGGGGCTTGAACCCGGGACCATGTGCACTGTAATGTGTGCACTTAACCAGGTGTGCCACCACCTGGCCCCCAGCTAAGTTTCTTGAGTTCAACATGTCTGAAGCTCTGCTAGAAGCTTTACATTTACGGATATGTAATGGTGAATGGGGAAAGATAATAACACAAATTTGGGGCGGGGCACAAGAATAAGTAGAAAATCCCAAACAGCAACTGGATCCCGGAAGGACAGAGTGCCACCCATGTCAGTTCTTGCTGCCTGACCTCTACGGAAAGGTTGTCTTGGGAGCCAGGCATTGGCGCAGTGGGTTAAGCGCAGGTGGCGCAAAGCGCAAGGACCGGCTTCAGGATCCCGGTTTGAGCCCCCGGCTCCCCACCTGCAGGGGGGGTCGCTTCACATGCAGCGAAGCAGATCTGCAGGTGTCTATCTTTTGCTCCCCCTCTCTGTCATCCCCTCCTCTCTCGATTTCTCTCTGTCCTATCAAACAACAACGACAGCAATAACAACAATAATAACAACATCAACAACGATAAACAACTAGGGCAACAAAAGGGAAAAAAAAGAAAAAGAAAGGGTGTCTTGCAGAAGCCGAGAACGTTCCTCCCAGAGCTAAACATATACACCTGTTCCTGAAGCACATGGACATACCGGAAGAAGAACTGTATTAGAAGCCAGCCTGGCCACTCCTTAAGCAGATAAGACCCTGTACCCTGTACCCACAGCACAGAATACTCACTGTTTCCCTAGAACCCTTTTAATCTCACACAAGAAACTCTCCTGTGGTCCACAGCAATAGGAAACAAAATTCTGGGAAATGATGTTAAGCCCAGGTAATCTGACATGTTTTCAAAGTCAATGCAGTTTGTTGAGCATGACAGAATTGCTTATCTTATATGTACTGAGTAAAGGGATGGCAATCTGTGGGCACATTAGTGGATGGACAGGTGGACGCATGAATAACTGCATAACAGCTTTCTGCATTCTTTCCAAAGGCTATTTCTGCAAATCTTTTTTGGTAAGTGCCTTATCACTGATTAAGCTCATATGTGTATTATAAAAACAAAGCATAATTAGTAGAATTAACATAAATTAAGATTAAATATTAACAGGAGATTGACTCAAGGTTTCCCATTAAAGATCTAGCATTAATATTAATACCTAATCCTCACCAAGCATTTCCTTGGTCACATTAATGATGTGAGTGAATTCTTGCAACTTATAAGAGAGGAATTAATATTACATCTGCTTTATATATGAAAACAAAAGTCATGGGAGGTTGAATTTGAAAAATCTTCCTTTGGTTCATCTTTTTTAATATTTATTTACTTTTCCCCTTTTATTGCCCTAGTTGTTTTTTTATTGTTGTAGTTATTATTGTTGTCATCGTTGTTGAACAGGACAGAGAGAAATGGAGAGAGAAGGGGAAGACAGAGAGGGTGAGAGAAAGATAGACACCTGCAGACCTGCTTCATAGCCTGTGAAGAGATCCTTATGCAGTTCCTTGCACTTAACCACCTGCGCTATCGCCCGACTCCCTTGATTCATCTTTTGTGATTCTGGTTCCTTTTAGGGATATCAAAGAGTAATGGGTAAGAGAAAGAAATATGTCAGAAGGTAGGTTATTAAACCCATGACACAGCAATGACAAAGAATTCAGAAATAATCAGAAATTATAGATATTTACCTCTCTCCTATCTTTTTTTTAAATTATTGTCACCAGGGTTATTTCTAGGATTCAGTGTCCCCTGTCTTTTTAACATTTCATTTTAGAAATCTAAGGAAGCTGGGAAGAATACATCTATTTCTCTTCTAAATAGCAAGAATTTCACTTTGTTTTAATGTTATTCTTGTGTTTTCCTCTCATGTTGACCTTTGTAACCAGACCCCTATCCCCCAAATAAAATAAGATTCTTCTTGTGAGCAAACTTATTAATAAATATGATAGTTTTATTTTAAAAGCAACATTTGGGGGCAGGGTGGTGGGGAACCTGGTTAAGCACATATGTTATAATGCTCAAAGACCCAGGTTGGAGTTCCTGGTTCCTCACCTGCAGGGGGAACACATATTGACTGGTTAAGCAGTGCCGTTGGTCTCTCTCTCTCTCTCTCTCTCTCGTTCTCTCCTTCCCTCCCTCCCTCTCTATCTGGTCCTTCCCTCTAGATTTCTGACATTTTCCATCCAATAAATAAAGACAATAGAAAAACTTTTTTTAAAAACAACAACTTGGGAGTCAGGTGGTAGCGCAGCGGGTTAAGCGCACATGGCGCAAAGTGCAAGGGACTGGAGTAAGGATCCTGGTTCGAGCCCCAGCTGTAGGGGATTCCCCACCTGTAGGGGAATCGCTTCACAGGTGGTCAAGCAGGTCTACAGGTGTCTATCTTTCTTTCCTCCTCTCTGTCTTCCCCTCCTCTCTCCATTTCTCTCTGTCCTGTCTAACAATGACGACATCAATAACAATAATAACTACAACAACAACAAAAAGAAAACAAGGGCAACAAAAGGGAAAATAAATAATAATAATAAAAAGCAACATCTTTCCCACCACCACTAAAGCCGAGTATTGGATGCGTTATTTCGAATTCCAGCACAAAGGACACAATGAGGAGACTTACTTGGATAAAATTAAGATATCTTATCAAGTTAAACAAAAGGATATAAAATCAATTTTATATCCTATTTTATATATATTTTGCCACCAAGGTTATTGGTGGGGGTTCTGCTGGCAGAGTGAATCTGAATCTGCCACTCCTGGAGGCTTTTTTTTTTTTTTTTTTGATAGGACAGAGGGGGAATGAAGGGGTAGAGGGGTAGTAGAGAGGGACAGATAAATAGACCTGCCTCCATACTTATGAAGCAAACCCCCTACAGGTGGGGAGAAGCATGGGCTAACCTGAGTTTGGGGGTTTTGTAATATGTGCACTTAACTGAATGCAACACTGCCAGGCCCCCTAATCTTTACTGAATGAAGAGTGATGGGCAGGGTCTGTGAGATAGCTTACCTGGACAGAGCACTTCCTTAGTCCTGCTTCTAACCAAGGTTCCAGCGGAGAATAATTGTCTCTTTCACATTCATTCACAGGCTTATTGGAATAGCACGAATTGGAAACAGCATGGAATTAATACTGGTATTTACTTATTGGCAGAGCTAGTTGGGATATGGATTGCCAGGATTCCCTGGAATTTTTTTACTTCAAATTCATTTAAAAGCAATTTTCAAAGGATATTAGAAAGATAGGTGTAAATTTGATCAAGCAAACTAATTATCTATATATTCTTTAGAACTAGAATTATATAGAGATAATTGCTAGATTATCTACATATATTTGAAAAAAAACTGGTTTTTAATTTTATTTTTTTTTACCAGACAAGAACCTTATTTTTATTATTTGGAATCTGTCCACATTTTTCCTGCATGTGGAGGGATTAAGTTTGTGAGTACCTGTGATAATCCAGGCACTGTTTTGACTACCTCACTGGGATCATCTAATTTAATTAAGCAAAACTCATTAGCTGTTCTAGTTTTTCCAGTTTATGCTCAATGAAATTTAAATATTTTATATACAAAGCTTATAAAGTCCAAGGCATTCTCCCAGGCATAGAGTATAAGAGCTATAATGAGTTATAGATTGATTGATCAATTCTGCTTAGTCTCACAGTTTGTGACTGTATCTGCACTATGCCTTGATAGAATGGGACTGCAAAGGTACTTCTGCTAGGAGGATCTTGAAGTCTATGAAAAGAATCACAGGGGGCAGACAGCATAATGGTTATGCAAACAGACTGTCATGCCTGAGGCTCCAAGTCATGGGTTCAGTCCCCCACACCACCATAAGCCAGAGCTGAGCAGTGCTCTGGTAAAAGAAAAGGAAAGAAGAGAAGAGAAAAGAAAGGGAAGGGAAGGGAAGAGAAAAGAAAGGGAAGGGAAGGAAAGGAAAGGAAAGGAAAGGAAAGGAAAGGAAAGGAAAGGAAAGGAAAGGAAAGGAAAGGAAAGAAAGGTATCACATGTGGGTAATGAAGTACAATATGGTACAGAAGGCATTATTGTAGCTGTGGAAGAAAGAAAGAAAGAAAGAAAGAAAGAAAGAAAGAAAGAAAGAAAGAAAGAAAGAAAGAAAGAAAGAGAGAAAGAAAGAAAAGAAAGAAAGAAAGAAGTATCTTGGAAACAGATGGTAGAAATGTAAACTCTTTTTTTTTTAATCCTTTTGGACCCCCCAACAATAAACTTTTGACGTACTTTGCCTTGAAAGAGTGTGGGCTTTTGAAGGAGGAAGAGGCAGCATTTCAGCAAATGGCAGTAGCCTAAAGAAAACATAAACATTTGCATAGAGACAGAGTAAAAGGTTACGGATAGCAGTTCTCTCACTGGCTGGAATGACAGTGGAACTGGAAAGGGATGGAAATAGAGTCAGTTCTGTTAGTTTAACAGAATTTGAATCTTAGGCTAACACCTTTGAACTTCAGAATGGAGGCAAGAAATGTCTGAATAGTGTTTATATTGAGGCATTGTCTTTGCTTATTTATAGTTCTATATGCACAATTTTAGTTGTAAATTATTAATTAGGTAGTGATACTTCCTAGGGCAGAAAAAAGTGATTGCAAGGACACCCACCATGTCAAGCGTAACAAAATATTTATAGAACTAAGATTAAGACTACTGATCCTGGTCCAGCAAATGATGAATAGTTCACTTTTGTTGTTTGCTTTACCATGTGTCTGAGCCAGATTCTAGCTCAGCCCCTGATGGACTGAAGGAGGTTTTGGTGCTGTGATGTCTTTGGCTTTCTATCTCTGTTTCTGCCTTTCTGTTCATGAAGAATTGGTCAAAAACTCCCACGAAAGAAGCCAGGCAGCGGCACACCTGGTTAAGCACTTTCATTACAGTGTGTAAGGACCATGTTTAAGCCCCTGACCCCCAGCTCTCTTCCTCTCTATCTCTCCCACCTCTCTCAATTTCTCTCTGTCTCTATCCAGTGATAAATAAATAAATTCCAATGGAAAATAATTAAGTAAAAAAAAAAGAATATTTATCCTACCCTCAACATACTCGTAGCCACAAATGTGTTTGATTCTGGTTAGCTTTGATTCTAATTAGGTAAACTTCTGGGAGCAAGGTACCTCACTGTGCTAAGCAATTTTCTTATACTGTGATACTAAATCTTTGTAACAGATTCCATACTAGATATAACATAATTATGTCCAGTGTTTTATTAAGCACTGAAGAAAATGAGTCTTATAAGAGGCTAAATGTCTTGTCTCACTAATGAACAAGCCAGATATGAAAAGCAATTAACCTCTATAATATTAGTCTCCCTCCTAGTTTCTAAGCAGAATTATATTGTCAAATGGACTCTCAGAAGTAGTAATGGAGACTCCATTATACTATGAGCCTGGCACTTCTTACCAATATAGCATTATGTGTCAAAACTGGACTCCAGTAAGTCTGAATAATGAATGACTGAAGCTTTATTCAATGGTATGAATTTTTTAGAAAATGGAACTACATTTATAAGACTAGTGATTCAGAAATATATGATTAGCATCTACAATGTTTACTTTGAGTTTATGCATTTCTTTCATACTCTATAAAAAGCCTGGGAAAACTTATTTAAAGAATAAAATGATGTTTTAGTGACACTAATAGACAGTGTGTAAGGGTGAGTGGAGAAGAAGAAAGGAGAGACTGAAGACAGACAAACAAACAAATGTGAGTCTCTAGTCTTAATACTGGTTAATCCTTGAATCAGTTGCACAAGATATTTCACTATCTTGCCTCATCCTTTGCAAAATGGATGTAACAGTGTTCATACTGAACAGTTCTCACAGGCTTAATTTGAAGAGCTTGTGGAATCAAGTATGTGAAATTACTTTGTCAATGTTTAGGTCCCCTAGACACACTTGTTTTCATCACCATGATAGATCTTTGATTAAAATTCACTTTTAACCATTGAAAGGGGGATTCTGTACTACTTCAAATTGATGTTGAGATGAAGTTACCTTATTTGAAAAAGATCAGAGATGGTCTTTAAAACACCTACAAAATACCACATGCCTATTCATAGACTCAGCATATGAAGATTGAGTATTCATTTGAGACAGGGCCAAAACTCTATCTGACAAAGCAATCCTTAGACTTCAGAAGGCATCAACACTCCCTGTGAGCGCAGAACAATAACTCTTTTGTAGTTTAGAAAAGCAGAATAAAAAGTAGAAACAGGGACCTTCTTTTATGTAGAAGACAAAAAATACCTAGTATACAGGAGTGAAAAAAATCCAAGTGGAGTGGCCATGATAGACAGTATTAAGTTCTATAGTTAGAAATTCAGTACATTTCATAAAGAAAAAAAAATACATGTTCAGTTTAATAAAATCAAATTTTTACTGAAAAAAAAAGCGCAGATGAAAAACACTGTGACTTATTAACTAAGTAAGGTATATAAGAAATGGAAATTTTTGTTAGTATATTACCTAGGAATCCTTTAATTTTTGAAATACCAAACTCAACTATAGCGATATATATATATATCAACAAATATATATATATATATTTATATATATATAAATATAAATATATATATATTTGTTGATATATATATATATAAATATATATATATATTTGTTGATATATATATATATATATATATCAACAAAATCAAGAATAAAAAGAAAACATTTAAAAAGGGAAACAAAGATTAACAACAGAATCAATGGTGGAACTATAAAAACAAAATGGCATATTTTCATATCACTTTATATGATGCTGGGAATAGAAACCGGAAATCAACGTGTTCTTATTTTAGTTGCACTTAAATAGATCTACTCTATAACCCAGAAATTTCTCTCCTAGAGATCTATCCAAAGAACACAAAAATAACTATCCAAAGATATTTATGCACATCTATGGCCATAACAGCTCAGTGTATAACAGTCCAAACATGGAAGCCACCCACAAGTGCACTGGCAGATGATGGGCTGATAGAACTGTAGCATATATGCACAATGGAATACTGCTCAGCTGTTAAAACTGTGAAAAATATTTTTAGTTTCTATATCTTGCAGGAACTTGAAGGAGCCGTGTTAAGAGGGATAAGTCAGAAAGTGAAAGATAAATACTGGATGACACCATTTGTAGGTGGGAAGAAGCAAGGTGACACACTGGGTTAAGAGCACAGAGTGCAAGGATCAGCACAAGGATCCTGGTTCAAGCCTCTGGCTCCCCACCTGCAGTGGGGTCGCTTAACAAGCAGTGAAGCCCAAGAAAAATCTTGGGCTGTGTAGGATGAAATGCAACAAAGCAAAGGACTCTGAACTAAGGGGATTCAGGAGGAGGGTAGTGGATGGCGAAGGAGAACTTGGGTTGGAGGTAAGATTGGTGTGCAGATACCTATCATTGGGAGGAGGTAAGAGACTGCCCCAATGTGTCAACAACTGTCTTGACATTATTTCCCCAATAAGATGATAAAAAGTGAGGGGGAGGATTGCAGTTCTACTTTACAACTAACAAATTTAGAGCCTTATGCAGGTCAATTCCTTATCTTTGACTTAGTCTCTTCACATTTAAAATAAAGAGACTGAAATAATATCTGAAATTATGACTTTATTAGTCTAAACATAGTGAAAATAAGTCTAGTTTGTCCATCTCAAGGTAGAGTGACAGAGAGATAGGTGGTGTGTGAGAAGAAGTTCAGGTACTGTGTGCCTCCCCCATCTGAATGATTAAAGCAGCCTGGAACAGTAAAATTGCACGTGCCCAAGGCCCAGAATATAATGTTACTGCTACTGCGACTGCTACTGCGACTGCTACTGCGACTGCGACTGCTACTGCTACTGCTACTGCTACTACTACTGCTACTGCTACTGCTATTGCAACTGCGACTGCTACTGCGACTGCTACTGCTACTACTACAGGCTGTAGTTATTTTTTTTTTAAGGTTAGAGTAATTTTTATTCATTAGAAAATAAATTTTTGTTAAAAAAGCAAATCCATCTCCCGGGTTTTCCCAATAGCTTAAAATAATGTGTTAGTTTGTTGAGGTTGCCATGACAAAGCATCACTAGAGGTGGGAAGCTCCATCAACACACGTTTTTCTCGTAGTTTGGGATACTAGAAGCCCAAAGACCGCTGACCTTAGAGTCAGGTACCAGTAAGGGATTTCTTCTTGGTTTTCAGAGGGCTTCAACCTCTCCATGCACTCATGTGGCCTTTCCTAAGTGTGAGCAGGGAAAGAAGTTGTGGAGGGGATGAGGAAGAGTGAGAGATATCTCTTATGTTCTTTTAAGGCTGCTAATTATTATAAAATCATACTGAATTTCCACACTGAACTTCTCTGTTCCAGTGTCTTGGAAACAGAGTTGGCAGTCAGCTGAGGTAAAGAACAAACACCTCATCACAGACCCCTGCGAGCGTCCACCCGGCTTTGACTTGGCACGTTATGATTGGGCCCTCCTCAATGGCTATCGAACAGGCCATGGCCGGTGCGCCGCTATGTTCCATCGCTGGGGAGCCAGAGACGACCCGAACTGCCCCTGCGGCTACAGATAGACTATGACCCACATAGTCAACGACTGCCACCTCTCCAGATTCAAAGGAGGTCTCGAAACTTGACATCAGGCTCAACCTGACGCTGTTGACTGGCTACGGAAGAAGGGAAAACGCTAGAAGAAGAAGAATTATAAAATCATAAACCCATTAAATTAGGGCCCCACCCTTATGGTTTTACGTAAGCTTTAACACTTCCTAAAACTCCCTTCTCAAAACACAGTGACACTGGAGATAAGGGCTGAAATGTACAGATTGGGGAGAGGGATGGTATTAAGTCACTTGATAGCATCAATACAATTTTAATTCTAACACCTAAAACTTAGCAAATTTTTTTCAATTCCTTCCCTTTTAGTTCCCCAGTTATAGAAACATGGAAAAACTTTCTTCCCCAAGCATCTTTGAATAAAGATCTGATGGAGCAAGAAACTGGATCGATAACTTCCTGAAAGGAGGAAGAACCACAGGTGTAATTGATCCTTACAAAATGAAGGGAGCTGGAAGGATTCGTGCTTTTGCTCAAGAATGTGGTTACTGTGAGGGTTTCTTGCAGTTTCAGTTTGTTAGTTTCTCAGTCTACCTTTGGATAAAGATCAGCTTTAACTCAAGAATCTGAATGAGAGCAAATTAGATATTTCCCCACAGAGTATAAATAAACCCCCACACAATCTGGTTTGCTTTGTTTGTAGAGGCGACCAAGAAAATAGGGGCTGGGAAGCTTTACAATTTCTCAATTTCTGAAACTCTCTCATGGCAGGAGGGAAGTAATCGGGAAAATAGTTAAGTATGTATGTGCTCTACTTGTCTTTTCTCTCGCCTTGGGTAATTTAACCCCTGATTTTCTAAAATGAATGAATGTCTGCATGTGGAATTTTATAGTAATCAAAGAGATTGAAGAAAGATAGTCATATATATATATATATATATGAGTAATATATATATATATATATAATATTTATTCTGGTATCCAAATCCAGGCGACATTAACTTTAGGAAAAACTTGAAGCAGTCCCTAGTCAGTCACACGCTGAGTGTGGTCACCAACCTGACACAGTAAAAATGCTTGCTGTAGAGGATCAGAATAAATACTAACCTCTAGAGAAACACCATGTAATGAGAAAAAATATTGTATGTTTCACTATCATCCCTCTTTTTTATTTTTCTAGATTTTATTAATTATTTACTATTGATTCACAAAATTGCACATCAACACCACCAGAGTTCTGAACCTCCAGTCTCCTTACTGCAAGCCACCACAGTTCTCCTAAAGTTGTAGACATGGGCCAAACATGATCTTTACAACTGTCTGTCAACATTTGTACACAATTGGCCCATTTTTCTTCCAGGTCCAGTCCTCTCTTCCCCTCCACGTCACACATAACCCTATTACTAGCTCCAAATTTCCTTCCTGTTTTCCTCCTCTCTCTCTCCAGGTCCAGATGGAGCTGGCCACTATCATCTCTGCCACTATCATTATGAGACGACAGAGACTATTTGCCACCACTCAATCTGTGCTGGTAGCCTAACATGAATCAATAAAGCTTTCTCAAATGCTACATTTTTTTTAAAGATGTATGTTTTATATAAGCTACAGTTTGACATCAGAGGGATAAAGAGAGATAGCCAAATCAGAGCACCACTCTGGTACATGTGGTACCAGGGGTGGAACTTTTAGTAACCTTGGGCATGCAAGTCCCACACTTTACCAGCTGAGCTATTTCAGCTGGCCATGAAATCTCTTTTCATATCAGGCAGCATGAAAACTACTATGTGAGAAAGAGAGTGAAAAATCCAGCTGATGATCTGATTAATGTTCCCCAAAATCCTCTGGGCAACGACATTGGCAAGGAGATGGACACTAAGCATGTTATTCAAGATTCCAGAGGGAAGGTCAACTGCACAGAAGCCAGAGTTCAGTCACCGTAGTGGAATTAGATGATCACTCCTACAAGACCCAGCATTGACTCCGACAATAACTTAACACTGATGACAAAGGGCACGCTGTGAAAGTCGGTTGAAGTTATCACAGTCTGGGAGATAAACCAGATTAATGAATTTGGGCCCTATTATTAGCACTGGGCTTGCACCACTTCAGTCAATACTCATCAATAGCCACTGGAGAGCCGAGCAGTCAATGGGGCATTTTACTCTGTTCTTTCCTGGAGACGTACACCTTCTTTGTTGTCAAGCACAAGTCAAAAGTTCTTTCTGGTGTAGAGAGATTTGAACTTCTCCTTGACACCAGCACTCTGCATTTCCAGATTCATTTGAAAGGCTTGTCTTATTATGCATGTGATGCTGACTTCAGGTCAGGCACAGGTTGGGAGGTTAAATAGAGGTAAAAGCTGAAGTTTCCATACATACCAGAGATGCCTCTGCAGGGTTTCATGACCTTCCGGAGAGTGGATTTGCAAAGGAAGCAATCAGCATGCAGTAATTTTTGTATGTGTGCTATTTGTACATTCCACACCCTAACTCCTACCTATAAACGCACAAAGGAAATCATAACCTCAGTTAATGACATATTAGATTGAGAGGCCTCTGTTTCCTAAGGACGTGCGTGCCCCAAGGCAGTTGTTCAAAGAAAACTTGGAATTTTCCATCAGAAATCATGCTCCTTCTTAATGATGATCTCATGTGACGTGCATTCCACTTCTCTTTTTCTTTCTCTTTCCTCTCACCGTACATTCTATGGGATATATTATTTCTACAGAGTCTGAACATTAGCAGGGTATTCCTTGGAAGTTAGTAGGAGATTTTCTGATGGAATGTATTCGATCTCCAATAGAGCCTGTTCAAGAAAGACAACCACAGCCAGATTTGAAGAGCAAGACCAGGACCTGCACATCATCATGGAAGACCAAGACACAACAGATACTGCCCCTCCCTTCCATGAGCTGCCTGCAGGGTGAATCACAACACCCAATCTCACTGAGGGCTGTTTCTTCCTAAGCCAAGCTTACAGTTAAGCATCATAACAAAACACCCAAATATGACATATTTAAAACATCCAGGAGATTTCACAGGTTGTCAAAGGAAGGAAGATTCCAAGGTGATTTTTAGGAGTAAACTTAAGTGGATATATCTATCTCTGCTCCTCAGACACTGCAGGATGTTGGTTGGCATCTAGAGCACTGATATGTGGTCAACTGGGACAAGCTTAGGACAACCGTCTCTCTTCTTGATTAAAGTACTAATATTAATCAGAAGTGATGTTCACACTAATGTTATATGCATTTTAAAGCTCAGACCTCTTTTAAAAAGTGAAGCCTTTTAATATCTCTTGTAAAGTCATTTCTCTGCTTTTCTGAAATAATCTAATTATCATGACTGAAAAGGACTTCCTTAGATGAATGAGAAAGTTAATCAATAAAGCACTTCCAGCGATATTTAAATAATAAAGCAGGTAAGAGGAAGAGAAGAAAAAAATTATTTTTATTCATAAAATATTTTAAGTGAATACTGTTTTTACATGGTGACCTTGTAAAGTCATAAGCTTATATGTAGAATCAGATTGTATTTATTTCTGTCCTGGGTGACTTATTCTTCTTTTAAAAAGCTGTAAAAATAATAATACATGTTTTCTGAGTTGTAATCATTAAATAAGTTAATTCATGCAAATCATAGTCAGTAAATTCCAATTATTATTTTTAGTAGTAGTAGCACCAGTATATACTTTAAAAAATATAAACTTATGCTTGTCATATTTTTTTCTAAATTTGTACTTCTATATATCCAAACCATACTGTGCAGTAAACTACGCCTGTTCCGAAATTGGTCCACGTATTGTGGAAAGCCATCTGGAGATTCCTTATATGATAGGAAATGAACCTACCATAAGATCTAGGAATTCCTCTGAAGAACACATAATCATTTATTTAAAGAGAACCACAAACCCCTTTGTCTGGTGCTATTTGTTATTGTCAACAATTAGAAATAACCCAAGTGCTCAAAGACAAGCGAATAATGGAGGAATATGGGCATGAGTTCAAAATAGAATACTGTTTAGCTGCAAGGAATGATGAAACCCTCTCTTTTGCTGCAAGATAGAAGAAAGTGGAGAAAACCATGCTAAGTGAAACAGACTAGAAGGAGAAAGATGAAATCAGATAATCTCACTCATCTGTGGTACCAAAGAAGCAAAGCAAAGAATAATGCATCATGAAACCTTACTGGACAATGGTTCTGTGCAACAAATCCAAATATCAGAGGTTGAGTGTTGGGGGTAAGGAGTCAAGTGAGCTTGATAATGAGGTGACTCATGGTGGAGGAGGAGGATGGCTTGGTAACAGGTGAGATGTGGAGATTTTTTTCATCTTGGGAAAATGTGAAACTATATCTCTATGATAACAACCATGTAAACCAATATGTCCCCAGTAAAGTGATAACAAAATAAATAAAGTATATGAATCTCTGTGAGTTCAGTTCATTTTGCCAGGACCTGTATTACACGTGATTTCCAATTAAATTAAGTCTCTTCCTCTGTAAGCATATTATCACGATATATTGTGTTATTCTCTTTAACTCATTTTATACTCAATTGCCATGTGATTCCAAAAAAGACAATGGTCTAAGGAGATCCTTCTTTTTAACAAAATTATTGGGGGATTAATGGTTTACAAGCAACAGTAAAATACAATAGTTTGTACATACATAGCATTTCCACCTAACAATACAACCCCAATAGGTCCTCTTCTGCCATCATGTTCCAGGACCTGAATGAACCCCCACCCCCACCCCAGAGACCTTTCCTTTAGTGTAATAGCAGATACTTTTTTTTCTAATAATATTTCTTGCAATTTGTATGGAAAAAATATGGCAACAGCCTGGAAAGTAGTATAGCGACTAGATTTTTGAACTTGAAAACATGAGGTTCTGGTTTCAGTTCTTAATATCATAAGTACTTGGGAATACTCTAATGTTTTCTTTCTTCCTTCCTTCCTTCCTTCCTTCCTTCCTTCCTTCCTTCCTTCCTTCCTTTCTCTTTCTTTCATCTACCTGTCTATCATCTGTCTATCTTGTTAATAAATAAGTTTTCAAAAGAAAGATCATGGGCCTAGTTATTTCTGCCAACTCATTCCTTTCACAGGTTGTTGGTAATAAAAACTTATTATAATTTTATCTGCCTTAGAATGAAGGACAATAAACCTTTCTTTAAATGTTTAAATAAATATATTTAGGACATAGGAAGTTTTGGGTCTGTATGCTAGCCAAATCTATAGAAAAATCTTCTGCTGTTTAATGAGAGATGTGAGTTGAATTGAACTAGATAATCATTCAGGGAATTGATACAAAATTAAATGAGTAGTTAAAAAGAAAAAAAGTTTAATGATAAATCTACTTAAACCCAGGGCAGGCTAGGAAAACCAGTCACAAACAATACAGCCAAAAAAGATAATTCTTAGCCTCCCTCAACTAAAAGAAGCAAGGGGAGCTTAGTTGAACAGTTGCTGTGACCACCCTTGTAATCAGATTCATGAAGACAAACTAGTTACTCTCCAGGAGATGGTCAGCTAATAAATACCCAACAAGGTTTCACTTCTTCTACTCTCTACATCCTTCCAGAGCCTCTCATTGGTCTAATATGAGCAGAAGAAATTAAAGCGTTTGAGATGACTGAAGTCACCTTCCATAGGGTTCACAATAAGCTGGAAATGGAGGAAAGTCGACCTGGTGGTATAAATATCTTGCAAAGTCAAGAAACATGCTAAAAATGTATTAAGACTCATTCTTGTAGTTTTCCCCATGTTGAGCAAGAATCTTGACATTTGGTGTAAGAATAGGCTTTTTTTTTTTTTTTTTTTTTTTGGCATTCAGGGTTATCAGTGGAGCTAGTACCTGCACTAAGAATCTACTCCTCTTGGAGGCCATCTTTTTTCCATTTTGTTGTTGCTATTATGATTGTTGTTGCTGCTACTGTTGTTGTTGGATAGGACAGAGAAAAATTGAGAGAAAAGGGGAAGACAGAGAGGAGGAGAGAAAGACAGACACCTGCAGATCTGTTTCACGACTTGTGAAGTGTTCTCAACGCCCCCACCCCCCACACAGGTGGGGAGCCAGAGGCTAAAATTGGGATGCTTGCTTCAAACTATGTGTGCTTAACCCAGTGCACCACCACCCATTCCTGGCTTCCAACTTTTATAGGACTTGTAATCAATAAGAATTTTTAAATGTATTTATGTTAACACGTATAAATTAATTTTATATCTAAATGATTTCCTAGACATTAGCAAGAAAAAAATTGATCTAGATAGATTTGAGTCACTTGATCAATTTTATCTTGAAGGGAAAATTATTCTTACTAGTCTAGGTGGTCCTCTTCCGTAACAGAACTCTCCTTTGACTATAAACTCTATTAGTAGACAAAGAAAGCTGAGCAGACACTGTAAATATAAGTGTGCTCATTAATGAAGCAAGCATTCATTATGACTATTCTAATATATCATATGCGCTATGAAACATGCAACCGTGGAAAGAGATAACGTGAGATTAGAAAGAAACCTAAATACTTTAGTGATTTCTTCACTACTTTCAAAGTTCCCTGACCCACCCATTTTAATCCACACTTTGGAGATGTATTCACTCTAAGGAACTTATTAAAAAATACTATGCAGTGGCCAGGTGGTAAAGTCCAAGGTTAAGCACACGCATCACCATGTGCAAGGATTCAGGTTTGAGCCCTTGTTCCCCGCCACTTCTTGAGTGGTGAAGCAGATCTTCAGGTGTCTGTATTTCTTTTTCTGTCACTCTGTCTCCCCATCCCTTCTCAATTTCTATCTGGCCTATCAAGTAAAAACAACAACAATAACAAAACAAACAAACAAAAACACTGAGAATAGTGGATTTGTAGTGCTGGCACTTAACCCCAGTGGTAACCCTGGTGGCAATAAAAAATAAAAGATCAACGGAAGACACTATGCTTCTATTCCCTATCCAATGGATATTCCAGGCACATCCTTTTCTCAGGAGGACTTTAGTTGTTAGATGCTAGAGACAAAAGAACTCCAAAATTAGTATCTTTTGAATGGCCAAAAGATGTTAAGCAGAAATTATTTGAAAAACATGTTAAACTATTGTGTACTGATTATCAACACTGGTTTCTCACAAACCTAGTGGAATAGGTCTTGTCTCTATTTGCAAAATTGGAAACTGAGTCAGAAAATGTCTTAGTAACTCATTCATGATGAGTTTTCCCTGCCATAGAAGTCAAACTTCTTGAATTTTACTTGAATATTCAGACTTGAGATTATCAAGCTTCTTGTCTAGTAAATTTTTTTTCTACAGAAATTTATTGAGAAAAGCAGTGTTTCACTACAGAAAGGTGCTTCTGGGAGAGCTATGGAGAGATAAATTGCTCAGAGAATGTCACTTGAGTGTGTAAAGCATGTCCTGCTTCTTGGTTGCTGCTTTTCCTGCTGAGGCTGGGAGATTCTGGCATGTCTCACTGGAATGTAAATGACCCAAAACCAGGGACTGTGATTATCATTCCATTTTTTCCCAGTACCTGACATGTTGCCTGCCTATCAATATAGACTCTCAGATCAAATGGCACAATAAACAAATGCTTACTGATACTAGACTAGTGTGTCCTCAAGACAATAGGGAACATGGAGATCAGAATTTGAATGATTTCAATTTTTTAAATATAAAAAAATTAAAGTTATACAATGATCTGCAAGACTATGAAAACTATCTCAAAATATCCCCTGTAGTTAATTACAAGAAAGGGAAAGAATTCTTGGCTACTAAGCCTATCTTGTTCACAGCTTTCACCAGTTAACAAGGTACAGTTCAATTCTACTCTGCCTCCAACTCTTCTCATTAAGCTTGGCTCAAATTCAAGCCCCCAAGTCCCTCCCACTGTCCCTGAATAGTCCCGATGTTTCACTTCACTAAAGAACAGATTAATTTGTAGAAAGACTTCAGCACATTCCTGGGTTGCTCAAGTGCAATTCTTTTCATAGAACAGGCTTTTGATTTTGCGCTTTAAATCAAAGGCATAGAGAAAAATTCCAAGTATGTATGGGCTTCCGACGTTTAAAAAAAAAAAAACACAGGATTGTTCAGATGGAATTTGACACAGAAATGTTCTACCCTACTACCCTTATTAGTCTGATTCTTCCTAAAGATACCCTTTTTCTTCTTTCTACTAAATATCAGTTTTTCAATCAACTTGGTGTTTGGCAAAGCATTAAAGATAAATGGAGAGTTCATTATTATTAGTTTCTTCATCTTGACATTTAGGGGCGTCATTCCACTGGAAAAGGCAGTGACTCCAGTTAAGAAAACTGGTTGGCAGAAAATACTACTAGTGCATTATTTTCTGTATCGTGGGAGATACTGTTTACTTGGATACTCACTCAGGCACTTTAGTAAAGCTATGGTGTTTGGGAAAGTTATTTATATTTTCACGAATTTATAAGTGAGATTTATGGGAAGAGAGGGCATCAAATACAAAATATTTACAAAAGAATGTCTTTGAAAGACTGCTTTCAATCATCCATGAGTCTTCTTCACTGTTTTTTAGTTTTTAGAATTACAGATGTAGTTTTACTAAAAGCCTATGGAAAGCAAAACAAAGTTCAGTCATAAGAGAACCCTATTCCAGGAGGAATTGAGACACTGCTTTGATCTTATTCAGAATGTCTGTTAAATCAAACCAGGTCATTCTACTCCTTTGACTCTACACACATACACACACACACACACACACACACACACACACACACACAGACACAGACACACACACACACACTTTGATAAAATGTTTAAGGAAAGAAATTTTTATAAATGTGAACACTTAATGCAATGGCTGCTCCAGTTACCAAAAAATAAAAATAAAAATAAATTCAGCTCATCCTATGATATTCAACAAGTGATTTCAGAGAAGAATGGGAATGCCAAAGTAGTTCATATTTTATTATTCTGTTATCAGAATGCACTTAGCCAACAAATTGCATTTGAGAAACAGTCTTGGTCTTTTCAAAATGTTTCCAGCCTCACTTATATGCACATCCTTGGATCACAGGAAACTAAGTTCTCTCATGTAGTGATGTTGCTTGTCACAGAAATATGGCTAGTGGAATGAATTCAGTACATTGAGTTAGACTGAAAAATATGAACAGAATAAGAAGTGTATGACCATCCACAGCAGCATTGATAAGGTAGTCCTAGGTTCTATTCATCATCATAGTTCCCAAAACATGGCACTCCCTCACTGATTTAGAAAGACTCCAGGGAGTCCGGCAGTAGTGCAGCAGGCTAAGCGCGCATGGCACAAAGTGCAAGGACCAGTGTAAGGATCCTGGTTTGAGCCCCTGGCTCCCCACCTGCAGGGGAGTCACTTCACAGGTGGTGAAGCAGGCCTGCAGGTGTCTATCTTTCTCTCTCCCTCTGTGTCTCCCCCTCCTCTCTCCATTTCTCTCTGTCCTATCTAACAACAATGACATCAATATCTACAACAATAAAACAACAAGGGCAAGAAAAAGGAATAAATAAATAAAACATTAAAAAAAAAAGAAATACTCCATGTTATGCAAACTGAAGTGAATTCTGATTTGTAAAGTTTCCGTCAACCAACTATGATTCTTGTACTATCCTTGCATTCTGCATTTTACTATATGTGTATTCTCTAAAACTCTTTTCACTATATGTGCATTCTCTAAAACTCTGATTCAATCAAGGTTCTCTAAGGTTGAAGTAAAGACAGATTTCTGTGACCAAGATGTGACCAGCAGAGGATGTTGAACCTGTCTGGCAGTTTTTATACATCCATTTACTGGACTAAGAGAGAGAAAAACTGAGATGGAAAGGGAAGCTAGACAGGGAAAGAAACAAAGAGATGCCTACTGCACTGTTTCACCACTTGTGAAACTTCCCCTTTGCAAGTGGGGGGTGGGGGCTTGAGCCCAAGTCCTTGCTCACGGTACGATATGAGCTTGGCCAAGCGTGCCACCACCCAGCTCCTAAGCCTGCCCAATTTTAAGTTTGTGTATGTATGTGTTTAAGGGTATAACCAACAAGGACAACATAGTTACAGTGTGAATTCTACCATATGATTAAATTATTAGTCCTGATCCTTTCTAAACTCTTCCACACTATCTGAGATGCAAAAATGGTTTAACATACACAAGTAATAAATGTGATATACCACATTAACAATATGAAAGATAAAATTCATATTGCCACTTCAGCAGATGCAGAAAAAGTATTTAAAAAACAATAATGTTCATAATAAAAGACATTTAAAATTGGTGTAAAGAAACATATGCCAACATAATAGAGACTCTATATGATAAGCCCACAGCTAGCAATTTCCTCAACAGTGAAAGACTGAAATTTTTTTCTTTGAGATAATGAACAAGCCAAGAGTACCCACTCTCACTACTCTATGGTAGTTAAAATCCTAATTAGTCAAGATTAAGTAATAAAAGGCATCCAAATTGGGAAAGAAGTAAGACAGCCTTTATTTTCCATATATTATAGTCTCATATATGAAAACCCTAAAATCTTCCCCCAAAAGAAAACTTGTTATAACTAATAAAATATTCAATAAAGTTCCAGGATATAAAACTTAACACATAAAAACAAGGTGTGTTTCTATGAACTAACAGCAAAACTATGAAAAAGAAATAAAGAAATCAATCTTGGGTAGAATAATATTAAAAAACAACAATATAATACTGAAAAATAAATTTAACAAAAAAAGTGAAACTCTGAAAAGTATAAGATTTTTAATTAAAGAAATTAAAGGCAGAGGGGCCGGGCAGTCGGGCATGGGTTAAGCTCACATAGTACAAAGTATAAGAATCTGAGCAAGGACCCTGATTCGAGCCCCAGCTCCCCAGTTCCCCACCTATAAAGGGCTTGCTTCACAAGTAGTGGTGAAGCTGGTGTGCAGGTATTTGTCTGTCTCTCTACCTCTCTATCTGCCCCTTCTCTCTCAATTTCTCTCTGTCCTGAAAGGCAGAATAACTAACATTTTCAAAATGTCAGTTATATCCAAAGCCATCTATAGATTCAGTGTAAAGTGTATCAAAATTCAACTGGTGTTTTTCTCATGATTAGTGAAAAAAAAACAACTAACATTTATTTATTTTTCCATTTTATGGGGGGAACGCTAATGTTTGTAAGGAATCACTTAAACCCCTGAATAGCCAAAGCAGTCTTGATAAAAATTGTAGGTGCTTCACTTTCTAATTTCAAAACATTAGAGGGTTAAAAGAATCAAAGACAGCCTAGGGAATGGCAAATAATATTATTAAATCGTATAGGAGATACAGAACTAAAGTTCAAACCATATAAGGAACTCATTTAACTCAACAACAATAATAATAAAAAAAAAAGACTAATTTAACTCAATGGTCAAAAATTAACTCATCAAAATCTAATAAAAACAAGGCTAAGACTTTTTTCTGAAGAAGATACACTAACAGCCAAGAGATACATGAAAAGGTGCTTAACAGTACTAATCATCATGCATATATGCCTCAAGACACAACAGTAAGTTATAACACAACAGTAAGTTATCTCCTCAGAATTTTCAGAATGTCTATCATTAAAAAGATAAGAGTTGTGCTATTAGGTTGGTGGCTCAGTGGTAGAGCATAGGACTTGTACCAATGAGGCCCCACATTTGATCCCTACCACTGCATATGCCCATGTCTACCTTTCTTTGTCTTTTGTCCTACATCATACACAAAACAAACAAAAAACAGCCAACCAAATAAAAAAAAATCTAATAAGTAAATATCAAACTTTCCAAAATAAATGAAGTAAATTTTGACAAGAATATGAAGAAACAGACACTTTGCTCTCTCAGTGGGGCTGTGAATTGGTATAGCGATTTAAAAAACAGTATGGCGACTCCTCAGAAAATTAAAATATATAATGATACCACTTTTGTGAACACATGTAAAGAACATGAAAATCCAAAAGATATGCTTATTCCATGCTATTGTAGCTTTAGCCACAACAGTCAAAATAAGAAAACAAAATAATTGTCCATTGGTTAATATCTGAATAAAAAATGACGCGAGGTGTTGATCTACACAATGGGATAGTGGCCAGTCTTGAAAGTTAATCCCTGCTTGTGACAACAACATCAATGAAACAAAAAGGAATGATGGTAAGCTAATGAAGCAAAGAAAGACACTGTATGATATAACATGTAGAATTTATGAAAAAAATATTAAACTCATTAAAAAACAAAGAGTAAAATGATATTGAACTGGAACATGGGAGGTGAGAAGAATGTGAATTATTAATGCAAACTTTCAGTTATAAGATGAATAATTTCTGTAAATCTAATGTCTAGTAAGGTGGTTATAGTTAGTGTATCACATACCTGCTAAAATAGTATATCTTCAATGTTCTTATCATGTAAAGAAAAAGGTATTTATTTATAGATGAAGTGCTGATTAATACTGTCATGGCGAACACTTTGCAATATGTAAGTGCAGTAATTTAATTGAGATCACGCTCTAATAACATATAATGTGGTATATCAGCTATAACTTAAGTCTGGAAGAAGAAGAGGATAATAAATAGACTAAGAAATCAGTTCAGCGAATAAAGAGTTGAGCCCTCAAACATGAGGTCCAGAGTTCAATCCCCTGCACTGCATCTTCCAGAGGGATACTGTGATTCTCTCTCTCCTTTTGTCTATGTCGTCTGTTTTTATTCTTGATTTTATAGCCCTATATCACAGAAATTAGAGTATCTAATGTAGTGTTTATTAGATATCAGACACTCCCTGAATATTTGACATTTATCAACTGAATCTTCTCATTGATATGGGTAGTAATAATACAATGATAGGTCTCACTTTATTTACTTAAAACATTATCTGTCGTGTATTTATCCGCCTATGCCTATCACCTATCATTGCCAGGGCTGCATGCCTGCTTGTGCTATTCCACCTATCCAAGTGGATTCTTTTTTATTTCTTTTTTTCCAGATAGAGGTGAAAGACGTGGAGTTAGAAGTAAAGTGAGTGAGAAGAAAAACACAGCAGCTTTGCTTCACTGTTTGTGAGACTTCTCCTCTGCATGGTGCTCCCATGTGGTAGTTGGAGATTAAAACATGATACTCTCCAGGGAGAAGGTGTGCTCACTACTGTGTGACCTCTCTTCTGGATCCTGGATCTCATTTGACAGTTGAGAAAATTGACATCAGAAAGATTAAGTCATGTCCCCAAGACCCAGAGTCAGTGATAGGCAGAGATTTATTTACTTTTTTAAATTTATAAAAAGGAAACATTGACAAAACCATAGGATAAGAGGAGTATAGCTTCACACAGTTCCCACCACCAGACCTCCGTATACCATCCCCTCCACTGATAGCTTTCCTATTTTTTAGCCCTCTGGGAGTATGGACCCAAGATCATTGTGGGATGCAGAAGGTTAAAGGTCTGGTTTCTGTAATTGCTTCCCCATTTAGATACCCTCCTCACCTACTTCCTATTACAGTTGTCTCACTCATTCCAAAGCTAACCTTATCAAGCAAGGACTGCATAAGGACAAGAGACTGGCATACTTTAACGATGACTCTTTAGTCACTATGAGGCCGTTCCACCAGCTGGGGCCCTAATCGGGAAATCCTGACCTGCAATTTCCAAACAGACTTGATGGGCCTAGAACTCATAAATCCCTTTCTCCATTGTTACTGGTCATTTCTATCAGGAACAACAAAATAGACCCCTTTGTGGGACCCCATAGGACCTTGCCCTCAACTTGGATCAACAATGGTAGAGAATGTTCCATCCTCCAAAGGGAGGCTGGACAACATACTCTATGCTACACCTGAGGAAGATGGGTCAATACTGGGGCAGAGATGGTTTTGAAATGCAGGAGGTGCTACTGCTTCAGGAGTGTGTGCATGCAACCATCACACTGTGTTACTGAATGCACTCATGTACTCTGTACTCTGTGCTCACATGAATCTCAACTTATGAGTCAAGTGTTTAGTAACAACCAGAATAAAGAGTAACAAATAGATTTGCCTTGTATAGATCCCCTTAAGAGCTCATAGAGTGGTGACTGCAATCACGATAAAATACATCAGCCATATACAGGGCCTTGATTTATAAGATAAATGCCTTCCTCCAGTTCCCCTGTATTTCAAGAACTGAATTCTTAACATATATAAAATAGGCAAGGACTGCTGTCCGCATGGTATTCCGAAGGCCTGAAAGGTCACTACATTTCTCCATTAAACCCATCCTTCAACATCTTTTGACTCAATACCCTGACAATGTAGCACTTTAATAGTGCGGGGATTCTATTTATCTTTGCCTTTATCTCATTCTGATATTTAAATAGATATTCTAGTTTGCTAGCTTTGTAGAATTTATACTTTCCACTATTGGGTTTGCTTCTTTTTTTATTTCTTTATTGGGGGATTAATGGTTTGCAGTCCACAGAAAACACAATAGTTTTGTGCATGCACAACATTTCCCAGTTTCCCACATAACAGTACAACCCCCACTAGGCCCTCCTCTGCCATCATGTTCCAGGACCTGAACCTCCTCCCTTCCCATCCCTCAGAGTCTTTTACTTTGGTGCAATACATCAATTTGGTTCACTTCTTATGAGCAAATGAATCCCCCCCTCCTGTCTAAAGCAAAAATTTCTTATAATTCCCGGGATGGAGAAAGATATTTGAGCAGCAAATACGGGCAAAAAACAAACTAGTTTTAGAAGCTAGCCTTATCTAAGAGTCAAAGGAGGTTGTTCATCATCCTCTTGTAACAAACAAGCACACATTTCAGAGCGAAAGAATAAAATAGCCTGGCCCCATGAAATACATGATCACTGTAATTAAACTACACTGCCTCCTGGCATGCACAAAGAGGAACAAAATCAACCCATCAAAGAAAACATTTTCATTGAAAACAAGGTGTCCAAGTATGAACAAATCAATTACTTGAAAGTATACACCCTGAAAATTTCTAAACAATGTCCAGTCATGATGAATTTTAGCTTGAGGGATGCAACAAAGACATGTTGTCCATTCAGAATCTGCAGACGTGCTGAGATCTGGGGTATTGCCAGTGGCTAAGCTGCTATTCAAAAACCTTGGCAACTGAAGTTTGAAGCTCTGCACATTTAAATGACTAGACAATATTACCAGGGTATCATTCCTCTGAACTTCCCTGTCCCTCTTCTTCTTCCAGTGAGATACAAACCAGTAAGAATATTTCTCCCCAGCTTTACTTACCATTAATAATTTGTGGTCAGGTCTACAGGGTAGGAGAGGTTACACAGGCTTCTGCTATAAATATGGGCTCCAGATCAAATTGATGGGGTTTACAGCTAACAATATTTATATACTACTCCCATATTGGGAGCTGCTCTCTTCCCTGATTCAGCTTTCTAGTCCTATTCCCAACTCAGACATCATCTCCCTGGACAATACCTTTAGTCTACCTGCATGTTAACTATTGGGTTCAGGCAAAAATTAGTAATGTCATGAGCCCCTTGGAATATAACTAAAATAGACCTAATGGATTTTTCCAAAATGGAGACCCCAGAACTCATCTGCTATATTCTTACCTTTAGGGTCATGATTAGTCAACAATTTGTTCTGTTTTATATCTGAACTCTTTTTCAGCTACCAACTTGTAGATGCTACCATGTCACCAAGCTGACTTCCTTGGGTAGACAACTTCACCAATATGTCCTGGAGTCCCCATCTCTCCAGAGCCCCTGCCACACTAGGGAAAGATAGAAAGATTTTGGAATTATGGACTAACCTGCCAATATCCATGTCCAGCAGAAAAACAATTATGGAAGCCAGACCTCCTACCTTCTGCACCCCATCATGATCCTGGGTCCATGCTCCCAGAGGGAGAAAGAATAGGAAGGCTTTCAAGGGAGGGGGTGGGATACGAAACTCTGGTGGTGGGAATAGTGTGGAATTTCATCCCTCTTATCCTATGGTCTTGTCAATATTTTCATTTTATAAATAAAATTTAAACAATCACACACTCTCCAGAACAAAAAAAAAAGAATATGTGGTCTGTAGGTCAATCTTACTTAGGCACATCAAGGGCCCAATTCATAAATGAGACTTGAGAAGAAAAAGAGCACAGGGTCCAGGAGTAAAATATGAAGATGTTAAGTGCAAAGATTTTATTATAAAAGTCAAGTTCTATGTTTTGATCTTGGGATATTTATTTGCTCTTTTTTTTTCTAGGAGTAATCTTTCTTATATTTGGAAGAAGACAAATTATAGTAACTGACTCAGAGAAACATGTGCTAAGCTGTTTGGCACATGGTAATAGAACAAGTAGTTTTGTGCCACTTGGAAGCTGCTATAATAGTAAAGTACTGACTCGGACGCCATCTTTACAGAAAATATTTTTAGTCCATCTGTATGTTATACAGGCTCAAGCAGAAATTACTAAAGTCATGGGCCTCTTGGAACATACCTAAAATAGACTTCCTAGCTTTTTCCCACATGAAGACCCTATTTCATCTGTTCTATTCCTCCTTTGGGAATATTAAACAAGTTGTCTTATTTTATATCTTATGCCTTTCAACCATCAAGTTGTAGATATTACTAAGATTCACAGCAAAAGAAACCACTACCCAAACCAAGAGACCCCTCACAGAATAGGAGAAGATCTTTACATGCCATACATCAGATAAGAGTTTAATAACCAACATATATAAAGAGCTTGCCAGACTCAACAACAAGACAACAAATAGCCCCATCCAAAAATGGGGGGAGGACTTGGACAGAATATTCACCACAGAAGAGATCCAAAAGGCCGAGAAACACATGAAAAAATGCTCCAACTCTCTGATTGTCAGAGAAATGCAAATAAAGACAACAATGAGATATCACTTCACTCCTGTGAGAATGTCATACATCAGAAAAGATAACAGCAGCAAATGCTAGAGAGGGTGTGGGGTCAAAAGAACCCTCCTGCACTGCTGGTGGGAATGTCAGTTGGTCCAGCCTCTGTGGAGAACAGTCTGGAGAACTCTCAGAAGGCTAGAAATGGACCTACCCTATGACCCTGCCTCTCCTGGGGATATATCCTAAGGAACTCAACACATCCATCCAAAAAGATCTGTGTATGCATATGTTCTTGGCAGCACAATTTGTAATTGCCAACACCTGGAAGCAACCCATGTGTCCAACAACAGATGAGTGGCTGAGCAAGTTGTGGTATACATACACAATGGAATACTACTCAGCTGTAAAAAATGGTGACTTCACTGTTTTCAGCCGATCTTGGATGGATCTTGAAAAAATCATGTTGAGTGAAATAAGTCAGAAACAGAAGGATGAATATGGGATGATCTCACTCTAAGGCAGAAGTTGAAAAACAAGATCAGAAACGAAAACACAAGTCGAACCTGAAATGGAATTGGCATATTGCACCCAAGTAAAAGACTCTGGGGTGGGTGGGTGGGGAGAATACAGGTCCATGAAGGATGATAAATGACATAGTGGGGGTTGTATTGTTAAATGGGAAACTGGGGAATGTTATGCATGTACAAACTATTGTATTTACTGTTGAATGTAAAACATTAATTCCCCAATAAAGAAATAAATTTAAAAAAAAAAAGATTCCATCCTGACTTCCCTGGGGAGACAACTTCACCAGTGTGTCTTAGAATCTCACCTCTCCAGAGCCCTATCCTACTAGGGAGCGATAGAAATGGGCTGTAGGTATAGATCGACCTGCCAATATCCATGCTCAGTGTAGAAGCAATCACAGAAGCCAGGCCTCCCACCTTCTGCACCCATAACTATTTTTGGTCCATACTCCCAGAGGGATAAAGAACAGGAAAACTTCCAATGGAGGTGATGGGACAGGGAACTCTGGTGACAGAAACTGTGAAATTATGTCCCTGATATCTTACAACCTTATTAATCATTATTAAATCACTAATAAAAATTTTAAAAAGGAAAATACTAGTTTCTACCCCAGGATACTCTTAATAATACATATCAAAGTTCAATAAGCAGTGACTTGAAGCAGAAAGTAAAGTTTGAAGACCTTAGTATGCTCACTGACATGTGACATACATCTCAATATATTCTGTGTTATTTTCTTATGAGACTAGAGTAAGAGAGTTAAAATTTTGCTTTGACCAGTGATTCAGTTCAGATGGCTCTATTGAACTATTAGTAAAGACACCAGCAAGTTGCAATCTCATCAGAAAGGAGTTAAATATCTAATTCTCTAAACCTTGTTTCACTTTTTCTAGAAGAATTTTTTTATTACTTGTGCCTAGAGTCAATTCTGTTACAGTAAGTACTCTTTACTTTTTTGGGTACTGCCATCCATTTACATACTATAAAATAATAGATTTGAGATGCTAGAGTCCACGTGAAATAGCGTACCATTATTCAGTGCCTGGTATTACAAAACCTCAGACTCTGGAGGTCCAGGTGGTGGTCCACCTACTAGAGTAATCATATAACATTGCACAAAGCCCCAGGTTCAAGCCCCTAGTCCCTACCGGCAAAGGAGGGGACTTCATGATTGATGAAGCATTGCTACAGGTGTCTTTCTCCTTATCTCTCCTTTTCCTACTCAATTTCTCTCTGTCTCTGCCCAAAGCAAATAAAATAAAATAGTATTAAAAAATAACTCTGGTCTACATGCCACTATTTTGTCTGAATGAAAACTTTGCTTTATATGCCACCTGCTGTTGGAGTACCTCTGACTCATTTCAAGCCTCCCTCCTCCCTGTAATGTCTGCTTTTTTATACTGTAGAGTTGGGAGAGAACAAGGAGGCAAGGATCTTAATCTGCTCACCCACACCCTCCATTGTACTTCACCTCCATTGTAATAAGGGGTAAGCCAAAGAGGGAAGAGATGAGGATCTGAATCCCTGAGGATATCCTCTGCTTTCAAGCTCATACACCAATTTGGGGGACTCAGTTCAATCCAGTCTGTCATTCTCTTCCCCAAAAGTCCTACTCCACAGACTAAACACAGTCTTTGGGGGGCTTGGTTTCACAACAATGTCACAATCTTAGTCATACGTGGAAACTGGTAGAGAAAAGCCTTGGGTCCTTGAATGGTGGTTCTATTGAATAATCATAGTTTTTGTGACTGGAGGAGATGGCTCAATGGTAGAGTGACTGCTGTGATGCCCTGGCCACCTGGTGCCAAGTAAAGGGAAAAATCACCTGCGCTTTGGAGTAAACCAGAGCCTAGTGACTTATCCTCTAGTTTTCTGTGAGTCATTTATGGCAACTTACTGGAACAATCAGCCACTCTCAAAGTCACGGTGGAGGCTGTAGCTCTAATCCCATTTCTGGCTGAGAAAACAAACAAACAAACAAACAAAAAAAAAAAACCACTTTGCTCCACTGATTTCCTGTCCTGATCCTTTTTGACAATGGCGTCCAATCTGTCCCCTGGCTCAATAATTGACACATTGTACATATGTCTATACAGGAGCCAGAGCATAATTAAATCATGAAATTATAAATGGCACTCTAGAGTATGATCTGCAAGGATTGTACCACATGAATATTTTATCTGGAGTTAAGAGCCACATTACAGAATCTCTGAACACATAAAAGACATTGTAAAGCCCTTGGCAGATAGATGGTGATAAAAAAAAAATGGCAATTATCTTCATAGCCCCGTTTCTTCCAAAGTAGTTTTTCTATTTAAAGACCACGTACCATGATTGTTAGGTCCAGGTACATACGGACCTTCAGCTCTCAAATTATTGAAAACTTGTTTTCCAAAACAGTTGCACTGGTCTATTCTTTCACAAACATGGATGATAAATTCTAATCCTTTATAGTTTAACAGGATTTAATGAATATCCTCATCCCTTAAAATAATTCTCAACCTAATGGGTGACTTGTATCTCATCATGGCTTTATTTGCAGTTTCAAGATTACTAGTGGGAGTGAAAATCTCGTTATATACATCAGTTACTTACATTTCTTCCTCTGTGAAAAGTCTGCTCATGTCTTCTGCATCACTCCCTATTTGAACTGTCTGCCTTTCATTTTCTCATTAATTCTTTATCTTGCTGAAATTTCTTACTAACCTTGGGATACAGATGCTATTTTCCTTCTTTACAGATGAGAATCTGAAGATTAAGACACTAACAGATGTGTGAGGGTCATAAAGATAGCAAATGATGTAGGACAATCTGAATCCAGCTCTGGTTTATTCCCAAACTCAAAAGTCTTCCACTAGACAAGCTTGCATTATTTTAGCCAGTGCTTTCTTATTTCTGTACCACAAGCTCCCCCTAGACTTTCTGCAAAGAACAACCTCAAGAAAGTAACTCTTCATCTGCACTATTCCAGCCTTCAGGTTCATGATTAGTCAACAATTTGTTTGGGTTTATATGTTAATTCTTTTTTCAGCTACCAGGTTCCAGATGCTACCATGATGTCAACCTGACTTCCTTGGACAGATGACCCCATCAAGGTGTCCTGGAGTCCTACTTCCACAGAGCTTTGCCCCACTAGGGAAAGAGAGAGACAGGTTGAGAGTATAGATGAAACTGCCAATGCCCATGTTCAGTGGGGAAGCAATTACAGAAGCCAGACCTTCTACCTTCCGCACCCCATAATGACCCTGGGTCCATAATCCCAGAGGGTTAAAGAATAGGATAGCTATGAGGGGAGGGGATGGGATATGAAGTTCTGGTGGTGGGAATTGTGTGGATTTGTACTTACAGTCTTATCAGGGTTTCCACTTTATAAATAAAAATTTTTTAAAAAATAAAGATGTAAAGTTTCCAAGATCTTGGAATTTGGAAAAAGCATTTATCTAAGACACAATATTAATGGTATACAATTTTTTTAAAAAAGAATGAAATAAAAAGAAAGTAGAGAATGGAAATGGCCAAAGGAAGGTGGAATAGCTCTGGAAATGAGGTGTTTAGGTAAAGGTAAACTAAACCTGGTGCTAAGTATAAAAACAGTGGCCAGGAGATCTTTCTGCTTCTATTCTGCTCATCCCTATCACCACCAATTACAATAATAATAATACTACAAATAATAAAAATACTAGACTAATAATACTACAAATAATAAAAGTACTAGACTAATAATACTACAAATAATAAAATGCTAGACTTAAAGATGTTCAAAACAATGCTCTAGGCACTTTAGATACATCATTTAAATGAAGCACTATGGCAATTCTATAATTCAGAAAACTGAGTTATCTCTATTGTATAGAGGAAGAAACATGGTTTTTGTTAGCAAAATGTTTTCCAAGGTAACACAGCCAGAAAAATAGAACGCCCTAGGCAAAAAACAATTTGTTTCACTTTGAAGACTACATTTTTAACAATTAAGCTTGTATGTCACATTTCATTTATCAAAACTTTGTCTATAATTCTTGTCTATTTCTCCCAACCTCATGTATGTTTATCTTTCTCAGCTTGTCAAAGTATCTAGCAAATGAATAATGCATTCATAATTACAAAGAATCCTTATTCCTTAAATATCAAGCCCAGTTTAAAATAATTTTCCCCAAAAAAATGTTGGCTTGTGGACATATTAAGAAGTACATAATTAAATCTATTTTGAAGCAAAAGCATCCATGACCTCAGAGTCCCAAGAATCCTTGAGAAAAGTTATTTTGACTGGTAGTAGACTTAGAGTCTGTATCAATCATTTGCTAGCATCTTTCTGATTCAGAATTAGAATTCTGATTCAGAATGAGAATTGATTCCCCCCTCCCCCAAACTCAGCAGCAAGGAAATAGGCATGAATCTACTGAGACAATTAGGATCCTTCTCAGAAGATTTTCATATGCATTTTCAGTATTTATCTGACTGATGAAAATACAATTTTATTGTCTTCTATGAAATCTTCTCATCCTCCAAATGGAAAGCATCTCTCAAGGTTTGGTTAGCATTCTATCCAATGTTACATTTACTGTCCTGAACATTCTTTTAATTTGTCTTTGGGAAGGCGGGGCTTGTGATGTCATAGGTTTAGTAGTAGATAAACAGTTATAATTATCTCTATTTATGTGGTTGGTATCACTTTGGGCTATATGGAATGTTTTATAAGAACCTGGATACAGAGGGGGGCAGGCAGTGAGTGACACACTCACTGGGTTACTTAGTGCACATGGTACAAAGTGCAAGGATCCGCAGACCCCCAACTATAGTAGGGTTACTTCATAAGTGGTGAAGCAGGTCTGCAGGTGTCTCTCTGTTTCTCTCCCTCTCTATCTCCCCCTCTTATATCAATTTCTCTCTAACCTATGCAATGGGGGAAAAAAAGGCTACCAGGAACAGTGGATTTGTAGTGTAGGCACTGAGCTCCAGCGATAACACTGGAGGAAATAAAAGAACTCAGCTACAAATGGCAAACAAACAGAAGACACCAGCATAGAGTGGGTACCTGGTTAACCAGTTAGTACTAACTGAGTAACTGAGGAAGAAACTAAATCCGTAATGGAATGAAATGTTGTTACTCTCCAGAATAATTCTCCTGGCAATTGCTAAGAACTGTAATTCAACAATGAAGTTAACCTAGGTATATTTGCAGACATATATGTCTTTTAAAAAGTACTTACAAAGAGGCAAAAATCTGATATACTTTGTTTATGCATCAGTAACATTTTTCATTAGATATTATCTTCCTAAAAAATTATAATTTTTTAAGGTTCATTTATTTTTTTTTATAAAGTAATTTTTATGTCCAAGCTGGTTTATCCCTCAGAATAGGATTTTTCCTTTTCTACAAATGAGGAAATCAGAAAAGACTAAGGGAATTGATGATCTGAGGGGTAAAGAGTCATTCCTGAGTCTCCCTGTCTACAAACTTGGGCTTTTCTCTTTGGAAGAGATTACTCTCTTAACATTTTTTTTTCTTTTTGGAAAAGACAACCAAAATCTAGCTAGAAATCTAGAGTGAAAAAATAACCAGAATTATATTGATGACATACTTGATTGAGATTATTAGATATTATATGATCATCAAAAATAATAACAGAATCATATCAGTCTTATTCTCCAGGTGAGTAAATTGAATTTCAGCAAACTGAAATACTTTGCTGGAGGTTGGAATCAGAATTACAAAATATGCCTGTTAATTAAAAGTTTTCTGTAAAACATGAGGAGAGAGAAGAAGGTTAAAGACAAGGAAAGCAAAATCACTGACTGAGGAAATATTTCCATTAGAGGTCTTACATATTTTAAAAATAACGGTGAAAACATTATACTTAACCAATTTCTACTAATTAATACATCAAGTGTAAGAAAACTTTGGTCAGATAATTTGCCTAAGGTAATGGGATCCTAACAGAAGTCTAAGTCTGTTGATTCAGTGATTATTATTCCCATTAGAAACTTTAAGCTTTATACTAGATAAGATTTTTGAAACATGTGTGGCTACGTTCCTGATTTTATCATTTAAACAGAAAAAAGGAAAAAAGGGACTGCCGTTCCACAGAGCCTAGTGGAAGAGTAGGAGTGCAAATGGAACACTGTTGCTTGCTGCTCCTCAAGAAAGAAACCTCCAGTAATATTACTTACTGGGAGTCAATTCAAAAAAATAATTTGAGTCAACTCCTAGAAATTTTCAATAGGGCTGATTGGAGACAGTCTTTTTTTGCACATTTGCATTCCATATGACTTGTAGTCATATAAGTCGTAAATCAATAAATTGATATTCCATATCAACTTATTTAGATAAGTGCAACAAAATAAATCATCACATTTTAATGAAAATGTCTATGTAGTTAAATGGATTGGCTCTGCTCAACTCTTAGGCACCAAATAAAATCCACATCTTATTTTGCTTCGTTGTATCATTCTTTCTCTAACATCAAACTTATCTAGTTGTAGAAGAAACTGTCTTCACTGTGTTAGTAGTTTCCTCCAATGAGTGGTGAATGAATGGTAGTTGCTACAAAATGAAAGAAAGAAAGAAAGAAAGGTGAGATGGGAAATGATCAGGAAAATATTATACTAAAGGTTTCTGGGGTAGGGTGAGTAAGTGATAGAAAACAGAAAGAGGGGATAGGAAGAGACAATTAACTGCCACACTGCCATCACACATGCTAATATGTGCATGTCTACACAAGCACTTATATTTGTGTGAAAGAATTTAGCTAGCAAAGGAAAGCCAAGGTAGTATAGTTAACAGAGTAAATATAGTAAATAATGTTATTATGTAATTTGACAAGATAGTGTTCCTAAATAATTAATTCAGAAATACTTAGGGATTATTTTCTAAGTGTCAAGACTGTTCAAAGTGCATGAGTCCCCAGTATACCAACAGAGTCTCTGACCTTGCTGGGCTCCTATTCTACAGAGAATTTCACTTGCATTGGTTTTAATTTTTTTGCATGTTGCATCTAGTTAATTAATATTGACTATATTCATTCTCAAAGACAACAATTAGCAATTGGACTTCTCCTAGAATATGACATGAAGGACTGGGTAGTAGCTAACCCAGTAGATTGCATGTTTACTATGTGTGAACAGAGTTCAAGTTCATTTCACAGCTGCTGCACTACTGCAGGTCTCTCAAAAAAAAAAAAAAAAAAAAAAGACCACTAGGAATAGTGAAGTTTTGCAGACAATGACTACAAGTGATAAAACCTTGCTAGCCAAAAAACAAAACAACATCATAAAATGAAAGCAGTAAAAGAACTTAAAATAATTCCCAATAGTTAGAACTGGAACAATTTGATCAACACGATCAACAATATAACATTAGATTATAACTAAAATTGTAAAATGATGGGTTCAGTAGTATGTAAAGCACTGAAAAATACATAAATGTGGTGAAGCAACATTTTCTTACAAATTAATTTAAAATGTCAGTTGTCAGGAAAAGAGTTAAGCTTCCCTCTGTAGTCTCTTGAGAGTATGCTATACCTGGTACTTCCTTTCAAAGGATAACACAGGGAAAAGGGGAAACCAATAACTATTGCAATGAAGAAATTTGAAGTCTATATAAACACATTGATGAAGGTTAGGATTATCAGAAAAGAATATTTTGCTCCTGAGGTATTTACACAAACCTATATCCAGTCTAAATATAAAAATGCCAAGCAAACCTACACTGAAGAAAATTCTTTGAGGTATCTGGTCAATGATCTCCAAGACTGCCAAAGTCAAGAAAGTAAAATGACTTTTGCACGTCAAAAGTTCTGTGACTACATGAAACATGGAGACTACTGAAGAAGAAGATTCTGAGGAGAAATTAGTGAAATCAGAATGGACTGAGTTATATACAAGAAACATGTCATGGTGATTTTAAAATTTTATTAGTGATTTAACCATAATGTACAAGATTATAATATACTAGGAGTATAATTATTAGTTTATTTTTTGTTTTTTATTAATTATTTAATATTTATTTACAAGATAATAAGGATATAATTCCACACAGTTATCACCACCACAGTTCTATGTCTCATCACCTCTGGAAGCTTCCTTATTCTTTATCCCTCTGGGAGTATGGATCAAAGATATTTATGGGATGCAGAAGGTGGGAGGTCTGGAGTCTATAATCACTTCTCCCATAGACACGGATGTTGGCAGGTAGATCCATACTGCCAGCCTGTTTCTGTCTTTCCCTAGAGGGTTAGGGCTCTGGAGAGGTAAGGTACCAGGATGCACTGATGAGGTCATCTGTTCAGGGAATTCAGGATGGAATCATAGCAGCATCTATAACTTGGTGGCTGAAATGCAGTAAAATGGAAAGTAGACATTCCTCAGTTTTCCATATAACAATACAATGTTATGCATGTACAAACTATTGTAAAAAAATGGAAAGCAGGACAAAATGTTTAATAAACAGGAACCATAAAATGGGAATAGAGTAGATGAAAATAGGGAGCTTAGGGTAGAAGGAACCTAGGAAGTCTATTTTGGGAATGTTGCTAAGAATTTATGTCTTAATAATCTCTACTTGAGCTGGATAGCTTACATGGGAGTGATAGAAAATATGTTTGGAAGATGGTTTCAGAGTTGAGAGTAGAACTAGAGAGCAGAATGAGAGCAGAGAATTGCTCACAAACTTGAAGAAGATATATAATTGCAACTATTTACCACACTGATCTAATCAGGGTCCCATATCTATTCATATTTAGCACAGATACCTGTACACCCTCCGAGTCTCTGTCAGACTGAGCTCACATTCCATAGTCACAGGTGGGAACATTCTAGGCTCCACTCATTTCAGAACCAGTTTTTCTCAAGTGGCAGAGTAGAATGATCAAACTGGCCTTCCAAGGGCAGTCTCCCCCTTTGCCAGTTCATAGTAAGTTTACAATCCTGAAGAAACCTACACAAGGCTTTTTATAATAAAATTCCCAATGGGTGTGACTACTGATGGTAGAGAGAGGGATTTATTAGCGGTTTTAGGCCCGCATTATCTGTGGGAGGAATTCAAGGATCCCCTTCCTCGGGTCCCCGGTAATGGGTGGCACAAAAGGCAAGTGAGTCAGTCTCTTCCTCTGATCCATCTTCTGTAGTCCCTTCTTTATCTGACAAGCTTAGACTTTCTCCCAGTCGTTAAAGCATTAAGTATCATTTGTTGTATCCAAACTGGTATTAGACTTATGAGATCCGGCCTCAGATTATGAAGGACATACAGTGAGGAGTATAATTCTACACCATGCCCACCACCACCGATCTGTGCCTCAATTCCTCTGCAAAAGTCCAAAAGTAGCCACAATAGTCCTCCCATGACCATAGATACGGGTTAGTGAAATACAGATATACTGCTACTACTACATTTTCTTCTTTTTTTCCTTCTCCTTCTTTTCTTTCTCTTCCTCTTTCCTCGCCTTTTTTTTTTTTTTTTTTGTATTTGTAAGACTCAGATGAGTGATTTTTATTCCATCCTTAAAGGCTTTGCCCATCTAATTTCTAATTATTCTTCATAGGTCCCCACTCCCTTTATTATTAAAAAAGTTTAAGCAGGAAAATGAAAAGGCACAGAACAGAGAAGCATGTATGTCTTTTGAGCTAATATGGATGTCCCCAGGTGGAAACTGATGCATATTTTTATTTACTTCTAAGGCCTCATTTTCACATCACTTCTAAGCCACTTCAATAACTATGACTTCCAGATTTCTTTCCATTTTACTCTTCCCGTCCTAGGTAAGGGAAATAGGACCTAACTATTTCAGGTATTTTTCAAATTTCCTTCCCTCTCAGTGATGATACCAAAAAAAAAAAAATTTTTTTTCCTAGTCACAAAAGTTCTGGGTCCTGATGAAATTGGAGTTCAGAGCCTAACACTTCCCTTTCTGGAAGTAGGAACAAAAATTCTTTATTGGGGTGCAAAAGGAAGGAGTTCTGGCTTGTGTACTTACTTTTTTTACTGGACACTAGCTGGTTGACCTATACCCCCAGCTTGTCTTTATCTTTCCCTAGTAGAGTAAAAGTTAGATTTCAGGACATGTTGGTATGATCACCTGCCTAAGGAGATCAGGATGTGATTGCATTAGCATGTGAAATTTGATGGCTAAAAGGCAGTAAGGTATCCAATAGGGCAAAATATTTAATAAACAGAGACAAAAAAGTAGGGTTAAAGTGTCATGAAAATTTCTTAGTTTGGTTAAATGTTCTATGATGTGTGTGTGTGTGTGTGTGTGTGTGTGTGTGTGTGGACCATGGGGAAAATACCAAGTAAAACTAGGATTTGGCTTGGTGCATTGCACCAAAACAAAACTCTGGGTTATGAAGCTAGGGAGGGAACTGGGAGTAGGGTCAGGCTGAGGTCCTGGTACATGATGGTAGAAAAGGACTTAAGTTGGGCCTGAGAGCATTTGCAGATATCTGTCATGGGAAGATGAGAAGTTTCACCTATGTGTTAACAACTGTACCGTAAACCTGTAATGCCCCAAGAAAATGCTAAAAGGAAAATATGGGTAAAACTGTAGAGTATATATAAGAACTATTTCATCTTTGTAACTTTTCTGTAAATCTAAAAGAATTTTAAAGGTAAACATTTTTTTAATGGCAGAAAAATGTATTAAAAGATAGGTTGTGGAGAATGCAGATAAAAGGAATAATTTATAGTATTGATAAAGTAAATCTCTATAATATATTACATGAAAGCATAAGAATTTCATGTGGACCTGGGCATATTTTACTCAGGGAATTCTTCCTCAGCCCTGTGTAAATTCTGAAAACCCCCTTTACATATTGGGTTGATTATCTGTGTCAGTGGCCACCTCTGTAATGAATAAAGACAAGTTCAAGGCTGTAAAAGTAAAAGTGAGGTGAAGGGAAAGTGTGGATTTTGTCTTTGAAATAGGTGACACAAGGTCTACCACGTGAGAACTCATTTCCCAGATCTTGAATATCACTTGCTAGAAATAAATACTTGGTAGAGAAAATAACAACCTTCAAATAAAAACCATGTGGAAGAGAAAGGATAATTTCTATGTCCAGAAATGTGACGAAATAACTAAAATAGTCAAGGGAGGCTGCATTTCATTTATCTAACAAAAGTTAAATTGAGATGCACTGGGTCATGTCCTTTGTGATTATTTCTGTATTGCTGGGGCCAAATCACAGAAGGTCTGAACGAATGAGTGAGTGAATATGTGAAATAGAAAGATGCAGTGTTTGGGACTATAGGAAATATTGCCACATTAATTTCTGTAGGGGAGGTATTTATGAATGGTTCTGATATTTAAAATATACATATAAGGGCCAGGTGGTGGCACACTCAGCTGAGTGCTCGTGTTATGAGCATGCTCAAGGACCCAGGTTCAAACCTTTGGTCCTCACCTGCAGCATGGAAGCCTCACAGCTTCATGAATGGTGAAGCAATGCTGCAGGTGTCTCTCTCCATCTCTATCTCTCCCTTCCATCTGTTTCTCTCTGTCTCCATCCACTAAATTAATGAGTAAATAAAATATTTTTAAAATACATAAAATATATAAGGTTAATGAGATCACTCACTTGAATAGTGTGTTGCTTTGCCATGTGCACAACCCAGCTTTGAGCCCAGCCCCTACCACAGTGAATTAAACTTCCATGCCATAGTCTCTCTCTCTCTCTCTGTCTCTCTCCCTCTCACTTGTTTCTGATTCTAAGTGAAAAAGAAAAGTCATCCAAGAGTAGTGAACTGGCAATGTTCAAAGGAATTTGAAAGTATTTCCAAGCAATACTTGGAAACAATGTGCCCCGGCAAATGCCCTCCTAGATATTGATCCAAAGAGGATAAAAACACCTGTTTGTGGGTACGTGTGAACATAAGCTCTCTCTCACAGAAACTGGTGTATATCTAGGTTATGGGACTTTGTTAGAAAGTGAACTACCTGAGATGAAATTAGAGTGTACTATAAAAGGAAAGGTCTCACCCGAGTAATGAAGCTGAAGGATTGTCAGAGAGAGAGCTTATGTTCACACGTACCCATAAACTACTGCAAAATATATACCTGAAAGCAGAAGTACACTAGAGTTTGCAGTGAGTACCTCCCTAACACTTCCTCTCCACTATTCCAAGCTTGGGATCCATGATTGCTCAACAAATTGTTTGGCTTCGTATGTTAACTCTCTTTTCAATCACCAGGTTCCAGATGCCACCAGGATGCTGGCCAGGCTTCCCTGGATTGAAGACCCCACCAATGTGTCCTGGAGCTCAGCTTCCCCAGAGACACACCTTACTAGGGAAAGAAAGAGGCAGACTGAGAGTATGGACCGACCAGTCAATGCCCATGTTCAGCGGGGAAGCAATTACAGAAGCCAGACCTTCTACCTTCTGCAACCCTCAATGACCCTGGGTCCATGCTCCCAGAGGGCTAGAAAATGGGAAAGCTATCATGGGAGGCGGTGGGTTATGGAGATTGGGTGGTGGGAATTGTGTGGAGTTGTACCCCTCCTACCTTATGTTTTTGTTCATTAATCCTTTCTTAAATAAAAAAATTAAAAAAAAAAAACACCTGTTTGTAAATATCTATGTGCACCTATGTTCACAGCATAACAACAGCCAACATCTGGAAACAACTAAAAAATGCAGCAATAGATGAATGTTTAATAAAAACACAGTGGAATAATATGCAGCTGTAAGAAATGATGACACAGTTTCACATAGTCTCCTTTACTGTAACACGTGTGGGACTAGAGAAAATCATGTTGAATGAGATAAGCCAGAAGAAGAAGGATACATTCCAGATGATCTCATTCGCAAATGGATCTTAAGAATCAAGGCAGAGGGTAGTGCAGATTGAATACTCAGTGGACTGTAGTCTACTACAGCAAATTTGGAGACTCAGGAGGGGGGAGTCAGGGAGAATTACTAAGAGAAGGTTAGAACCTCAATTCCTCTCAAGTATAGTTTTGTTGAGGCTGGAGGGTACTAATGCTTATCTTGGGAAAATTCGGAAATATACTCTTATGACAAAAACAAAATCCCCGTAAAACAACATTACCTCAGTAAGGTGATAACAGAATTGGGGAAAATGATAACAATAAAATAAAATAATTGAAATACGTCAGATAAGATAGATAACGATGTCTCTGACAGTGGGATTTGGGGAAGGAATAATGGGAACTTTTTAGAATCTTGACAAACACAGTGTTCAGATAGATGTCCAGCTCTGACACTCATAAGTTAATCTTTCTCAATTGCTAACAGTTAAATTGACAGTTATCATGACACTTGTACTTAATTTTCCAAAAATGTAGATTCCAGTTGCTCTAACTGCACCAGCTGACACTATGCACTGGTTTTTACCTGAGTAACAATATGATTTTCAGTAGCACATATTACTTAATATAATATTATAACATTCACCTTGAGTGTGTGTGGGGGGGGAAGAAGCCAAATCAGAAGCTGATAGCAACTCCTTATACTTAGAAACAAAAAGGTCATCCTGAAGTCTGGAGAGGTCATGGGTAACTGGTGGGAAGTATAGTATCTGGAAGGGAGTTGAGCATTTAAGAAATCTTTCTTTAGTTCCATTACTAGTCTGTTTCCCTTCATTTTTTTGGTCAGATACTCAAGAAATCCTATAATTTCCTATTTTTTAATGCAGAAATTACTATGGCCAAATTTTGAAGAACATATAATCTATTTAAAATGCCTTTATTTTCAGAATTCAATAGTTTCAGGTCCTCAATATTTTAGTTTAAAAAAATGCCAAAAACATTGGGAAAATAGTAAGATAAGTCTTTAAAAAGTGTTTTTGCTTGTGTTGTATTATTTAACACTCACTAAAGGGATCTTTGGGTCAGTTTCATCATTCTTATTTCCCAGAAGAAGGAGTTCAAGCTGAGAGAGGTTAAGTAACTTGTTCAAAATAATAAGGTAAGTTAGTAAGTCTTTTAACTCTGTGCTTAGAAATTTTCCTCACTTTGCCCTACTGTTAATACCTTGGTGTAAATTAATTTTAATTAGCACTTCCTACACAAGGCTGTAGACTTTTCAAAGGATATAACTAGTAAAAGGATTCATTCATTAATATTGGAATTTAAAACCTTATAACCTTTGACTAGATATTTAAAGGAAGTTTAAATGTCTCATAAATCACATATAATTTAGGTGAATAGCAATACACACAAAAGATTCATTTTGATGTTGTCACTTCTCTGTGAGCCTGCCTTTGAGTAATATTATACGTATTTAAGTGTCTAAATAATTTATATCTTTTCTGGCTCTAGTAATTAGGTATCAGAATAGCAGACAAGGGACAGTTCCATAAAGGACCATAGAGATAGCTTGAAATCTTGGAAAACTTTAATACTTTCCATCACTATGTTTGACACCTTAAGAGTGAGAATTTGATAATTCCTCATCTTGGCAAAGCAAATGTTAGTTATGTGCATATACATCAAGAAGAGGACCAGCAAAAGAACTCACTTGAATAGTATGCTGTTTTGCTATGGGCAAGACCCGGGTTTGAATCCAGCTTACACTTCATTGAAGGAAACATTCGTGATGTAGTATCTTTCCCTCTCTTGTAAAATAAAGGTAAAAAAAAAAAAGTTCAAGAAACTTGAATGTGAAAAGAAAATAAACCTAGCAATCATAACTGAAAAATTAATTATTTTCTCCCAATTTTATTTTATATTTATTTTATTTTATTCATTTGCCATAGAATGATTTGAAGAAAGATATATTGAGAAAGGAATTACTGGTGGAGATGCTGAACATTTTGACCTTTGAATTTCTTCTGTCATGGATGGGAGGGAATAGACCATACACTGTAGGTTTTATTCAAATTCTTTTTTAAAACATATTTATTCATGTATGTATTTTTGGATAGAAACAGAAGAATTGAGAGGAAAGAGAGAGACAGAGAGACATTTGCAGCATTGCTTCACCACTTGGGAATCTTCTCACCTTGTTGATGGGGACTGGGTACTTGAATCAGGGTCCTTGCCCACTGTGACATATGAGTGCTACTGGCTTTACCACCCCTAGATGCCAACTGTAGTTTTTAAAAAATATTTTATTTTTTAATGAGAAAGATAGGAGGAGAGAAAGATTCAGACATCACTCTGGTACATGTGCTGCCAGGGATTGTACTCAGGACCTAGTGCTTGATAGTCCAGCACTTTTTCCGCTATGCCATCTCCCAGACCACAACTGTAGTTTTTATTTATTTATTTATTTATTTATAATGGTCATGTGTATTTTTGAAAATTATGGGGGAAGTTACTTTCACTTATTGCCATATACTTTCTTTTTCTACTTATTTTTTATTGAGGGGTTAATGGGTTCCAGTAGAGTCTATTTTTTCCCACGACTTTCATCATCCATAAATTTTTTTAATGAGCATTCAAGATAGTTTTAGGAAAAGATAAACAGGAAATGAATCATGTGGTGATGATTGCTTTGGATAGCCTAATCAAAGAAAGGAAAATGTTATGAAAATAATAAAAAGCATTAAACTGTATCTCAGAAGACCTTTTTAATTTTTTTTATTTATAAAAAGGAAACATTGACTAAACCATACAATAAGAGGGGCACAACTTCACACAATTCCCACCACCAGAACTCCATATGCCATCCACTCCCTGGATAGTGTTCCTATTCTTTAACCCTCTGGGAGTATGGGCCCTAGGTCATTGTGGGATAAGGAAGGTGGAAGGACTGGCTTCTGTATTTGCCTCCCTGCTAAACATGGGCATCCACAGGTCTATCCATACTCCCAGTCTATCTCTCTCTTTCCCTAGTGAAGAAAGGCTCTGGGGAAGTGGATCTCCAGGACACATTGATGGGGTTGTCTGTCCAGGGAAGTATGGTTGGCATCATGATAGCATCTGGAACCTAGTGGTTGAAAAGACAGTTAACATACAAAGCCAAACAAATTGTTGACCAATCATGGACCTAAAGGCTGGAATAGTGCAGATGAACAGTTGGGAGGTGGGGGGGGCTCTCCATTTTGTAGATAGCTAGTAGGCATATTTTAGTTATATTCCAAAGGGCCTGGTGCTATACTAGATTTTTTTTTCTTATTCTTCTTTTTCTTTTTCCCCCTGAGCCTGAAATCCGATATGCAGGTGGATCCAAGTTATTGTCTGACGAGATGATGTCATGGCTGGAAAAAGGACCAGAAAGATTGATCAGGGAAGAGAGTAGCTCCCTAATATGGGGAAGAGTATAAATATTGTTGACCATAGACCCCACTGATTTGATGTGATCTGGGGCCCATATTCAGCTTAGAAGCCTATGTGACCTCTGCATCCCTGTAGATCTGAGCTCACGTTCTGTGGTCATGAGTAGGAACATTCCAAGCTTCCCCAATATTGACCCATCTTCTTCAGGTGTAGCATAGAGTATGTTGCCCATCCTCCCTTAGGCAGCTAGAACATTCTCTGCTTTTGTTGATCCACATTGTGGGCAAGGTCCTGTGGGGGCCCACAAAGGGGTCTATTTTGTTGTTCCTGATAGAAATGACCAGTAACAATGGAGAGAGGGATTTATTTGAGGTCTAGGCCCATCATGTCTCTTTGGGAATCTCAAGACTCCCCCATTAGGGCCCCAGCTGATGGGGTGGCCTGACAGTGACTAAAGAGTCATCATTAAAGTATGTCAGTCTCTTGCCCTTACTCAGCTTTTGCAGTCCTTGCTTTGATATGGTTAGCTTTGGAGTGAGTGAGAGAACTGTAATAAGAAGTAGGTGAGGAGGGTATCTAAGTCTAAGTAGATACTATTTTATTATGAACTTTATACTGACTCACTACAGACTATTGTGTATTTTTGCTTTCAGACATATATTTTGCCCTAATTTATAGATGCATGTGTACATATGCTCTATCGCATGGGACCTGGTCTAATCTAGGTTTTGGGACTTTGTTAGAAAGTGAACCTACTGGAATGGAATTAGAGAATCCTATGAAAGGAAAGGTTTCACCTGAGTAATGACAGTGAAGGGTTGGCATTCCAAGCCTGATGTCTCTCAGAAGACCTTTTGTTTGATTTCTCTCTCTCTTTCACCAGCACTAAGACCTTGGGAAGTCATTCAGTCTTAAGTCTTAATTTCTCCATCCAGATTCTGCAATAAAGTAGGTGCACAATCATCTACTGTCCTTCTGTGACAAAACTGTCCAGGCTAAAAATATAGAACTACATACCGACATTTGTGCATCAGGCATAACATTTATACTGTATCTGGTGTTCTAGAGTCAGTGATGTTTATAGTCTCTGCATCCCACTCTTATGCATAGTACACCCAGGAATCACACAGCCTAAGGTGGAGGCAAATTCACTCACAAAAGAAAAAAAAAAGAGTAGTGTAGTGAGGAGGAATGTGGCTTCTGGACACAGATTTATTGAGTGTCCATCTGTGGCCTCTGTTTCCTAGTCTGAACAAGTCACGTAGCATCCCTGTGTCTCAGTTTCCTTGACCATAAACAGAATTTGCCATTAGCGCCTAAATCAGAAGTAAGTAAAGGCATACTTTTAGCAAATATTTGACAAGTGAAATGTATTTATACACACGCTTATAAAATAAACTAAGAGGGCCAGATGATGGCTTGCCTGGTTGAGTGCACATGTTACAATGTACAGGGACTGAGGTTTGAGCCCCCAGTCCCCACATGCAGTCTGCAGGGGAAAGCTTTGCAAGTGGTGAAGCTGTGTTGCTGATGTCTCTCTATCTCTCCTCCTTTATATCATCCCCTTCCCTCTCAATTTCTGGCTGTCTCTATCAAATAAATAAATTAATTAATTAATATAATTTAAAAAATAAAAATAAAATAAGTACCAAAATATCCTAGAATAACAGGTACGTACTAGTGATTCTCCACAGGTGGTAGTGCTATTCACCAGGGAAATCTGACCATTCCTTACGAATATTTCTTCCTTCTTTCTCCTTCTCTTCCTTCCTTCCTTCCTTCCTTCCTTTCTTTCTTGATTTCTTTATTCCTTTTTTTCTTCATTTTGTTGTTGCTTTTGACACAATTGTGAGGCTACTGCTGGCATCTAGTGGGCAGAAGTTGAGGATGCTAATAATAATAATAAATCTACCATGAACAGGACAGACACAACAAGGAATTATCCAGCCTTAGGTGCAATAACATCAAGGCTGAGAAATGCTACTATTTGCAGAATAACAGGATAGCAACAAGAAGCAAGGGAACTGTTTGGGTGTTCAGGTGGAGGAAGACACAAAGTCACCCCTAATTTAGAAGATTCCATGGCCTCACACAGCCAGATGATTGCCAGGTGTGAGCTGGGAATAGAAAACTGGTCAAGCTGTTTTCTGTTGTAATTTAAGCTCTGAGTGAAAGATGAAGGCTACGCTTTCCAAATGCTACTTTGCATTATTAATTCATTTGTTCCTCATCATAACACTATGAGGTACATGTCATTATCTCTAGTTTACAGATAAGAAAACAAAAGCACAAAAGAGTTTGGAAACTTGCCCAAGATGGCATGGCTGGTAATGACTGTAGCACAGCTTGTGCCTCAATTATCATTCAACAGGATTATTTATAAATAGATCACTCAATGCATCAAGCATGCAAGCAAGGTTCTATGAAGCACTCAAATAGACAGATATGAATATTAAAGGAGAACGGGAATCTGGTGTTTCAATATTATATGAAGAAGCCTTCAGAAAGGAAAAGGAAATAAAGACTATGTAAAAAAAAAAAAAAAAAAAAAACCTTGGACTGTAGCAGAGCAAAAATAAAATTGACCCTGTCCTCTTTCTAAGCCAAGAGGAGAGAGAGAGAGACAGAGAGAGAGAGAGAGAGAGAGAGAGAGAGAGAGAGAAAGAGAGAGAGAGAGAGGACATATTCCCTGGGAACTCTGTTCTAGAAGGAGTTTGTTTTAAGGCGTTCTGTCCTTGAAGGTAAGATGAAGCAGGCTGCATGTTTAGCAACACACTTGAGATCTTCCTTCTCTCAATAATTAAATATTTAGTCACTTGAGGATGCTGTGCAAGTTTCCTCACTTGTATTTATCTTGACCTTAAAACCAACCGGGACAATGATGTATAGGATTTAATTGATATATGAACAACAAGACATTTCCTTAACGGTCTTGGTGTCACTATGTTGGTTTAACTCAGCTGGAGAGCCTGAAGCCATGATTAGTGTCTGTTGCTAAGGATTAAGCCACTGATTTATGGCCTGAAAAAAATGTCGCTGCCTCCTCCAGGAAGGTCCTCATTCCTCTCAGCTGCACAGCCAAAGGGCTCAAACCCCCCCCCCCCTTTTCCAAACCAAGAAAAATGTTTTAATTATGACTTAACAACTGTTCTGGCCAAATCCTGAAATAGATTGTCATAGGGACTGTTTTTTTTTTTTTTCCTCTAAAAGGAATGGCAAGAGTTTACCATAAATATATGTTGAATGTATCATCTGCCTATATCTGAGGCCCCTGACCTTATGGGAAAAGATAGGCAACATAAAATTACTAGGAATATTTTTAGCAGTGAAATTCAAATGTATCCCATGATAAACACTTAAGGTAAGTTGATTCCCTTTCTAACCAACTTTTTTTTTTTTTTTAACATTATAAGAAGCCACTGCTGACTCATGAATTAGACTAACAGCAGAATAGCAAACTGTTATTCAACCTATTATGGGTAAACAGTGTGTAGCTCATCTATTCAACAACCATTTATCAAGCACCTAATATGTCCAAGAATTTGCACTGAAATCACATAGTAGGAAGAACCACAGTGGTCATTTTTTTTTTCTATTACTATTGGATAGGACAGAGAGAATTCGAGAAATTGGAAGGGGAGGGGGAAATAGAGAGGCAAGAGAATGATAGACACCTGCAGACCTGCTTCACCACTTATGAAATGACCCTGGAGGTGGGGATCTGGGAGCTCGAACTAGGATCTTTGTATGGACCCGCATGCTTCCTGCTTTGCATGCTACAACCTGGTTCACTCAATTGACTTTCTTCTGATTACACCTGTGAGCTTATTCCTTTTTTCTTTTTTTCCTTTCTTCTTTTCTTTTGCTATTTTTTCTTCTTTTTTTTTTTTAAGTCTTTAATTTGTTATTGGATAGAGACAGAAAGAAACTGAGAGGGAGGGTGATACGGGGAGGGAAAGAGACAGAGAGACACCCGCAGCCCTGCTTCACTACTTATGAAACTTTCCTCCTGCAGGTGGGGACCAGGGACTTGAACCCAGGTTCTTTCACACTGTAATAAATGCATTTAACCAGGTGCACTATTGACTGGTCCCCGTTCCTTTCTTCCTTTCTTTCTTTCTATCAGAGCACAGCTCAACCCTGGTTTATGGTGGTGCTGGAGACTGAGCCTGGATCCTTGGAGCCTTAGCCATTATGCTACCTCCCCAGCTTGAGTATACTATTCAGTAGGAGAAACAAATGATGTTTTAGCTACTTTCTTGTAGAGTACCAGGCTTTAAATGTCTTTACTAGGTAATAAGCCATAAACCAGAGGAAGGACTTGCAAAATCACTGAGATGAACTTATCCTTAAATCCCATGGACAGCACAGCAGTTCATGGCCACTCAGATATGTTATTTACTGGCCCCTTAAACATACACTTAAACATATACTCAGCCTTGTGGTTTGACTGAAAAAATAAAACTCTAATGCACTTTCAAATATCTTCTGGTTTTTATCAGTGGGGATGGGAAAGGTAACCCCCTACCTCTCAACACACACACACACACACACACACACACACACACACACAACCCTACACTACCTCCAGGTATCTTCTTTTTCCTGCCTCCTCTTGAAGAACTCGATCTCAGAGAAAACGTTTATAAAATTGAATCAACAAGGAGGTTCCTGTTTTTCTCTTCAGCAAAAACAAATGTCACCCCTTTGTGTCCTTGTAAACAGGGTTTCAGAGACTTGAGAGGAGAGTAGCAGGCTTTGTCTGGGCTGCAGCTTGGAGTCTGTGGTGGGGGTAGAGTAGGGAGGAAGTGAACATGAAAAAGAACATGGAAGGTGGCCTGCAAGAGATCACTGTTCTCAAACTTGAAAGGAGTAGCCAGGCCAATCTGAGCTGTAATTTTGACACATTTCAAACTCCTGGAGAACCAGGTGCTTCCAAGGCAATGTTTGAAACCCAGAGGTCCTGTGAGGGGTGAGGGGGCATGAATGGGATTTGTTTTCGTCCTGTGTCATAATTCATTACTGCAGCTTGTAGAGACAAGGCATTCAAAAGTCAAAAGGACACTTGTTTGTTTTTAATGGTAGGGAAGAGAGATTCTCAGAACAGCATCTGTCTTTTTCTTTTACCTCTGAGTTGGAGCAAAGAGACTGACCTTTCCTGCCTTTCCAGAAATTATCTGTAGATCTTCCTCCTAGGCAGGAGACAGGCAGGTCACCCTGAGCACCACAGGCTCAGGAACACTGACTACACTGGTGACATTTGGTCAGATAAATAATTCTTGGCTGGTATCCTGGGCTACATATCCCCCACTCCTCCAGACTCCTGCCAGGGCAGCTGAGAAATTTCTGAGCCAGGAGATTGAGGTTCAAGACCATGAGAAAGTGGCATCATTGCCACCAACTGATCATGGTGGTGATTTGTTCCCAGGGATACTCTGCACTTGGATTTAAACTTTCAAAGAATGTGGCTGGAATTTGCAACTTAGTGTATCTCTGGAAGGGACAGAGGCAATCACATTATTCTTTAAAATCTTGCCGGTATGGGGGCTGGGTGGAGAGCATCTGATTGAGCACACACATAGCAGTGCTCAAAGACCCAGCTTCAAGACTCCAGTCCCCAAGTGAGAAAGCTTCCCCCTCAATGTCTCTCTGTCTGTATTCAATAAATAAAAAAATAAAACTCTTGTCCATATGAAAGTCAACCTTTGTTGTACATTTTGAGATAACTTATGGGGGATTTCATCAAGGAAAAGGCACATCACAATATCTGTCTTTTCTCAATGGGAATTGCATGGAGTCAAATTGTTTGCTGCTTTCTGTTTGTTAATATGAAATATATTTGGGGCCAGCTGGTACAACATTCAGTGTACACAGTTACCATGTTTGAAGACCCAAGTTTGAATGTGAAGCATTCACCTTTCAGATATGATTCAAAGTCATACATGTACACTCTATGTGACTTAATTCCTTATGCAATACTTAGTCTGCTTTTTTTCATTTCAGGATCACTAGTAAATGTCAACTGAAGTCTAAGAAAGCTTTGTTTTTATGGAATCACAAAGGAAGTCATCCTCCTACATCCTTGTGGACATTCAAATATACTTTAGAAGTCCTTAGTTGAGAAAGGATGGCCAAGATAAGGCAAGTGCAGTTTGTACAGTTACCAAAAAATACAAGTGAAAACAAAGGTTTGAAGACTTCAGTTCTGTCTTCTCTCTTGAAGAGATAAGAGGATTTGGTCTTCTTACACATAACTAGGGAGACACTTAACGCAAAGAAATATAAATCACTAGTTAATTAATATGAGAGGGGGAAAATTAATTGTATGCCTCAAAGTTTTTAAAACACAGACTGAGTCTTAATATATAGGCTGTGTATTTGATATGCGGACTCCCTCAAAAGCCTAGACCAAGTAGATCAGAGGCAACCAGTGACACCGCTATTTATAAGATACTGGGTACTATACAGCAAACCCTAACAAAAGGACTTTTCAAAGTTAACCCAATTACCACCTTCTGCAACTCACAAGGACCCTGGGTCCATGCTCCCAGAGGGATAGAGAATGGGAAAGCTATCAGGGGAGGGGATGGGATATGGAGATTGTGTGGTGGGAATTGTGTGGAACTGTACCCCTCCTACCCTATGGTTTTGTTAATTTATCCTTTCTTAAATAAAAAATAAATTTAAAAAAATTTCATCTTTTATAAACATAAATGTCTTTTTATTTAAAATAATTTTTTATTTTACTTATTAGATATGAAAGGGACTTTCTTATAAGGAAAGCACAGAAAAAGATAATAAAGACACAAGAGCATCTCTTGTGGTACTTCAAGCATACCAGCCCAATGTCCTATCAGATGATCTAGTTTCCCAACTGCAGTAATTGTCTTATTCAAAAGCAACCAACCTCTAACCAAACTTCAGAACCCCACCATGAAATCAACCTTTTTCTCAAGACACAGTTTGGAAGGTGGCCGATTTTTGTTCCACAACACTTCTTAACATAGATGAGTGTGTTTCATAACCACTAGAACCAAACTTGTGTCTATAGCAAAGGAAAAGGTAAATTTAATAAGCATGCCTGCTTATCACGGCTTCAAGTGGTCAGGGCTAGCCAGTAATGAGTCACCTGTATAGTGGATTACATTTCCCAAACGCTTCTGTCAGTAACACTCACCTTCACCTGGGTATATTACATAGCACTGTATAAACATGGACTGACAAATCATGAACAATGGAGGGGTGAACTCTACAAAGTCTTTTAAAAATAACCCTTATTGAAAGGGGGCAAAACCCTTTCATGGATGTCTCCAGTATGAGATTCACTAAGAAAATGTCTCCTTCCCTCAGAGGTAGGAGTAGGGGTGCCAATGGGGGAGCTGGGTTAAGGGAAGATGGGGGTTAACATATTCCCCCTCACTTTGCTCTTAAGAGTACTTTGTACTTAAATACAGGAAGTGTCAGGATTGGAAGAAAAAAAAGTGTTGTGTAGTTTGCAGTTGTTAAAGTAATGAATATATGAAGCGTTTGATGACTCATCTTAACAACTTCTTACCTTTCACGTTCATTGAATTTATGTTGATCTCCTTTTAATAAAGTAAGTCTTTTGTTCTCACATTTAACCAATACAAGTTTATTTCTCAAAATCTGTGCCCCTGTCTTTTCAAAATGATCTTCAAATAGGGCAAGGAGTCAGTATTACTACTATTATATATTATTATGTTTTCCCTGCTAATATAATTGGTTTTGGGGGGGGGTAGCTTAGTTCTCTTTCCCCAGTAACAGAGTGAGAAGAAAATGTGAGTCTGAGAAAAAGAGCTTTTGGATTTGTATATGAACTTATCAACAATTTGTGTAAATAAAGAAACGTGACTCAGACTATCCTGACTTAACTCTCATCTCATCTTTTTAATATCTATGATTTCCATTATGTTACTTTACCTGAGTCTTAGCTTTAAAATAGAGAAATCAGGGATAGTAGTAACATTTGCTTAGTGAGAGTTAAAGGAAATGATTGCTAATAAATTCTTACAGTCATGTTTGGCATGTAGTAAGAGCTCACTAAATGGTAGTCATCATCATCATCATCAAAACCACCATCAAAACAGTGCTGCAATCATTATTGTCATTAGTCAGTAGTGATTAGTATGACAACTGAGATGAGCTTCATCAATATTTATAATAAATTTCAAGTTCTTCATGAAAGCAAAGCATTAGAGCAATTATTTTTAAATTCATTATTGTATTTCACCAAGTAGGTAGTTTGACTTTTTTAATTGTTTGGTTTTTGTTTTGCTTTTGTTATTAGTCACCAGGGCTCCACCAATCTGAGTTGACTTTTTCTTTTTTTTTCAGATAGAAAGGGACAGATGGAAAGAGAGTCAGAGGAAGAGATAACATAGTACTGAAACTCCCCTTAGAGTCATGGTGATTGAGTAACCAATTATATTAGTTTTACCAAAATACATCTTTGCTTGAACAGTCATGGTCTCTCATCAATTCTTTATTGAGATAATGTGTGACAAACTTTTTAATGTTGAGGGAACAAGTGCCAGCCTCCCCTCTCCCCCATAACACCTATCTCTAGTAAAATAAAATTTCACATCCATAACATAGGACTAACAGTATTCGTCTTGAAAGAGGACACAGAAACTAAACACACGATGTCCCAAAATAATACAAGTTAACACTCAACTTTTATTTTTTGCCACATACTGGGCAAAGCACTTTTAACAGATTAACTAATTTAATCTACCTAGACCATGCTATTTTAATTTTTACATAAATGACCAAGTTTTTTTTTTTTCTTTTACTATTGCCCTTCACAATGCTTGGCATTTGTTTTTAGAGACAAAAGCTTTCAAAGACTCTCCTTTCAGGAGTCATTTGAGAAGCCACATTGCCCAGGTCCCCCACTGCCTGATCTTGCCTGAAGGGCTCCAAGCTGAGTGTGGGAGAATTTACCAGGGAGAAAAAACCATTTAGTTTTACCTGGGTGACAGCAATTATGCAGAATGACAAAAGAACAGTTAAGTTACAAGTTCAAGATGATAATTCCCTCTCCCCAGGGACTGTCACTCAGAAAGCATTGAGAAAAAGATAACAGCAAAACAATGACAGGCTCTATTGTTAACTGTCATGTCTCCATAATGCCTTGACATTCTGAAACAATAAGGCCTCATATGCAGTCTGCTGTCCTTCAGAAAGCTCTCTAACCACATATGCTGCATCTCAAGCTGTCAGTTCTAGAGACTCAACAAGAAATGGTTATCAGGGTAGGTGCTTCCTTCTCACTGTGGTGACTTTAGAGTAATGACTCTATTCAGTCCTCCAAATCACATCTTTTAGGTCACATTATGACCTGACATACCCCAAACCATACACTAGCACATACTATTCAGAAAAGATAATAATGGGGCCGGGTGGTGGTACTCCTGTTTTGAGGGCACATGTTACAGTGCACAAGAACCTGGGTTTGAACCCCCGCTCCCCACCTGTAGGGGGAAAGCTTCTCCAGTGATGTAACAGTGTTGCGGGTGTCTCTCTATCTCTCTACTTCTCACCCCCCATTCCCTCTCAATTTCTGTCTGTCTCTATCTTATAAAGACAATATTTAAAAAAAAAATTAAAGAAAAAAGAAAAGATAATAATAAGACCATGGAGCCAGTTCACGGGGCTCAAATTCCTCTTCAAGTTTCCCCTTTAAGACCCTTGGCAAATCTCTTAAACTTAGCATGCCTCAGTTTTTGGAACGATAAAATAGACATATATTTCCCTATAAGTCAACTACTTGTTAGTAAATGAGCTAATATAGTACATGGCATATGATTCTTTCTTTTCTTTCCTTTTTTTTTTATGGGCCTTTTATTTTATTTATTTTATTTTTTTAAATTTTTTATTTAAGAAAGGATTAATGAACAAAAACATAAGGTAGGAGGGGTACAACTCCACACAATTCCCACCACCCAATCTCCATAAGCCACCCCCTCCCATGATAGCTTTCCCATTCTCTAGCCCTCTGGGAGCATGGACCCAGGGTCGTTGAGGGTTGCAGAAGGTAGAAGGTCTGGCTTCTGTAATTGCTTCCCCACTGAACATGGGCGTTGACTGGTCGGTCCATACTCCCAGTCTGCCTCTCTCTTTCCCTTCTTCTTCTTCTTCTTGCGTTTGCCCTTCTTCCGTAGCCAGTCAACAGCATCAGGTTGAGCTGATGTAAAGTTTCGAGACCTCCTTTGAATCTGGAGAGGTGGCAGTCGTTGACTATGTGGGTCATAGTCTGTCTGGAGCCGCAGGGGCAGTTCGGGTGGTCTCTGGCTCCCCAGCGATGGAACATAGCGGCGCACCGGCCATGGCCTATTCCATAGCGATTGAGGAAGGCCCAATCATAACATGCTAGGTCAAAGCTGGATTGACGCTTGCAGGGGTCTGTGATGAGGTGTTTGTTCTTGACCTCAGCTGACTGCCAGCTCTGTTTCCAAGAGACTGGAACAGAGAAGTTCAGTGTAGGCGTAGGGGACCAGATTGGGTGACGAGACGTCAAGCGTTGGACAGGGTGGGCGAAGATATCCGCGTATATTGGCAGGTCGGGTCGAGCGTAGACGTGGGAAATGAACTTAGATGATGCCGCATCCCGACGAATATCTGGCGGGGCGATGTTGCTAAGAACTGGCAGCCATGGAACCGGGGTGGAACGGATGGTTCCAGAAATTATCCTCATGGAGGAATATAATTTGGAATCGACCAAGTGGACATGGGGGCTACAGAACCATACTGGGGCACAGTATTCTGCAGTGGAATAGCATAATGCCAGAGAGGATGATCGTAGTGTGGAAGCGCTCGCGCCCCATTGAGGAGCTGGCCAGTCTTGCAATGATGTGATTCCTTGCGCCGACCTTTGCTGCAGTTTTTATGAGATGTTTGTGAAATGACAGAGTGCGATCGAGAGTAACGCCAAGATAGACTGGCTGGGCTTCATGCCGGATTCTCATATCGCCAAGTAAGGTGTGTCTCTGGGGAAGCTGAGCTCCAGGACACATTGGTGGGGTCTTCAATCCAGAGAAGCCTGGCCAGCATCCTGGTGGCCTCTGGAACCTGGTGATTGAAAAGAGAGTTCACATACGAAGCCAAACAATTTGTTGAGCAATCATGGATCCCAAGCTTGGAATAGTGGAGAGGAAGTGTTAGGGAGGTACTCACTGCAAACTCTAGTGTACTACTGCTTTCAGGTATATATTTTGCAGTAGTTTATGGATACGTGTGCACATAAGCTCTCTCTCACAGAAACTGGTATATATCTAGGTTATGGAACTTTGTTAGAAAGTGAACTACCTGAGATGAAATTAGAGTGTACTATAAAAGGAAAGGTCTCACCCGAGTAATGAAGCTGAAGGGTTGTCATTCCACACGTGAAGTCTCTGGACACAGTCTGAGGTGAAGCATGTTGAGGTGGTAATCGTTGCGTTGGTTAGGTTGTGATCGGCGGATGCAATATTATTTGGTTTGGATTGGGAGATGCATACAGGAAAGTGGGCCCTATCCAAGGGTTCCAGGACTGGGGGAAGTAGGGGCTCTATAGTGGAGATGTGAGGTTCCTGCTGTCTTAGGGTACAAAAAGACAATCGATAGTTAATGTTATCATCACATTATTTGGTAATTGGGTTAACTTTGAAAAGTCCTTTTGTTAGGGTTTGCTGTACAGTATCCAGTATCTTGTATATAGCTGTGCTATTGGATGCTTCTAATCTACTTGGTCTAGGCTTTTGAGAGAGTCCACGTATCAAATACACAGCCTATATATTAAAAGGATTCAGTTTGTGTTTTAAGAAACTTTGAGACATACAATTGATTTTCCCCCTCTCATATTAATTAACTACTGATTTATATGTCTACATTTTGCTAGGAGTGTACATAAGCACCATTCCCACCACCAAAGGACTGTGACCCATCCCTCCCGCCCACTCCCACCCCCCACTGGCCCAGGAAGCTGCATGTCTACCCCTCACCACTGGGTTTTTACTTTGGTGCCCTACTTACAATTCGATCAGGTCCTGCTTTTAGTTTCCCTTTCAGATCTTCTTAATCAACTTCTGTTGATGAGTGGGATCATCCCATACTCATCTTTATCTTTCTGACTTTGCTCACTTAACATAATTCCTTCTAGCTCTGTCCAAGATGGGTCAGAGAAGGTGGGTTCATTGTTCTTGATAGCTGCATAGTATTCCATTGTGTATATATACCACAGCTTTCTCAGCCACTCATCTGTTGTTGGGCACCTGGGTTGCTTCCAGGTTTTAGCTATTATGAATTGTGCTGCTATGAACATAGGAGTTCACACCTCTTTTTGGTTGGGTGTTATGGAGTCCTTGGGGTATAACTCCAGGAGAGGAATTACTGGATCATATGGAAGGTCCATGTCTAGCCTTCTGAGAGTTTTCCAGACTGCTCTCTACAGAGGCTGGACCAATTTACATTCCCACCAGCAATGTAAAAGGGTTCCTCTGTCCCCACATCCTCTCCAGCATTTGTTGCTGCTGTCCTTTTTGATGTATGCCAGATTCTTTCTTTTCTTCTTTCTTTCCTTCTTTCTTCCTCTCTCTCTCTCTCTTTCTTTCTTTTTCTTTTTTGCCTCCAGGGTTATCACTGAGGCTTAATGCCAGCAGTACAAATCCACCACTCCTAGCAGCCATCTTTTTCCTTTTATTTCTATTTTATTCAATACGACAGAGAGAAATTGAGAGGGAAGGGGTATAGAGAGGGAGAGAGAGAAAGATAAGACACCTGCAGGGCTTCTTCCCTGCTTGAGCAAGGGCCTTGCGCATTGTACTACCTGAGTTTAACCAGGTGCGCCACCGCCTGGCCCCACATGCCAGATGCTTCAAACAGCACCCAGCATATGACTACTGTTGGACAAGCTTTACTTCTTACTAAGACTTCTTTAACACTTCTGGTAGCTAAGTTAGTGTTTTACTCATTTTTATTCCTCCGTTATCAACAATCAAGTTAGTGCTTAAGGAAATTCTGTCATCTGCTCAGGGTCCTGTGGAAGAGCTGGAAGAGAAACTACAGCTAGTTCCATTCTCAATTTCATGTTTCCCACCGCTTGACACTGTCTCTCTAAGAGGAAGAAGAACTTCAGGAGAGAGACAACTGGGGCAGGTTGCGTTCCCCAATCTGTGGCTTACTGGCTATCTGACCTTGAACAAATTGTCAAAATTCTGTTAAGTTGAATCCCTTCTAAAGTCTCAGGATAATCACAATAGCTAATGCAGGAAAGTATAGATTTGAAGAACCATTTTGTGGTAGGCAAGTAGAACCAGGTTTATCTTTCATAAGTTGCTTATTATCATTCACAAGAAGGGATATGCTCTATTTGCAGGTCAGTTGGAAATACATGTATGTTGGAAATACATGATGTAACAGTTGCTTTGCTCTTAGAAGGAAGCTTTTAAGAGATTAATGAAGGGTGGAAATTAAATTTGCATAATATTTTTTTCAAATAGTTTATTATTATTATTATTATTTGACTCCAGGGTTATCGCTATGACTTGGGGCCAGCTCTATGAATTCACTGCTTCCGGTGGCTATATTTTGTTTTATTTTGCTTTTCTGTTTTGTTTTGTAGGACAGAGAGAAGTTGAGAGAGGAGGAGGAGATAGAAAGGGAGAGGGGAAGATAAACACCTGCAGATCTACTTCACCCACCGATCGAGAAGTGTCCTCACTGCATGTGGGAAGCAGGGGCTACAACCTAGATCCTTGCACATATTACTTTACTATGTGTGCTTAACTGAGTGTGCCACCACTTAGACCCCAAATAGTTTATTCTCAAAGAAATACTAGTAATAATCAAATAAATAAACTTACCCCAAAACAATTCTAAATTTAAAATCATAGGAAAATCTGGGGGCTGAATTGTGGTGCACCTGGTTGAACACGCACATTACAGATTTCAAGGACCCAGGTTCAAGCCCCTCATCCCTACATACAGAGGGAAAGTGTTAAAAGTGATGAAACAGTGTTGTAGGTGTTTTTCCCTCTCACTCCCCCCCCCACCCCCGTTCCCTCTCAGTTTCTTTCTCTATCCGAAATAAATGAATAAGTAAATTTTAAAAATTCATATAAGTTGTTATTTATTGGGTTATTTCTGATAAAATCCAAAGGTTGAAAGTGTGGGAAAGTTGGACTTTCAGGGATGTTACCCAGCAACAAGAAATCTAGGCATTTATGCCCTTGAAAGTTAGTGTTCTGAAGAGTACATTTTTATTAGAACCCTTCAGCAGGCATAGGTAGGGCTGCAGGTCAATGTACAAAATTAGCTTATAGAGGTGCAGAAGGTACAAAGTACAAATGTAGTCACCTCTGAAGTAAGTCAAATGGGACAGAAAATCTTATCAAAAGGGATATCTATTATGGTTTGCACTTAAGATTTGGGGTAGGTAGGGAGGAATGTTCAGAAAAAGCACAGATGCCTCAGATTCATGATTGGGCCAGGAAAGATGCTATTAAAGGAATTCAAGGGCCCCCTCATCTCAACTAAGGCATGCCAACAGGACTGGAGGAGACTGCCGTAGCCTAGTTGAAAGAGTGACCTAGGTGCTTTCCTCTGTAATCCCAGAAAGTTCCATGTCCCTTGGTGGTGACTTTAGTAGTGTAACTATACAAGGAGAGATGGAGTGATGGAAACTAGTTAACATTCACACTGTGAAGACAGTAATTTAGGTCGAGAGAGAGAGAGAGAGAGAGAGAGAGAGAGAGAGAGATTAATCTATACTTGTTTAAATCAGTGGTAGAAAAGTATTATCTGTTGGAATTCATTATGGTTTGAATATCTGTGAGTATGTACTTACTGCAGTGGGAATATCTATTGGTATTTATCCTAGTTTGAGTATCTATGGGTATTTACTACAGTTTTGAGTATTTGTTTGGTGTTAACTGTAGCTTGGATAGCTATTGGGAAAGAATAAGAATTAACCTATTAAAACACCTAGCATCTCTTTGTTTTTACTTATGAGAACCTGAAGACAAGAAGAGAAAAAACTGCATAATTGAGGAAGGCAAAGAAAGAAGGATTTGAGAAGTATATTTCTCTTTTTCCCACTGACCAATGTTTTTTCTCAATTATATATTATTTTCTGACTCTTTTTTCTGTAGCCTTTCTGTGCTAAGAAATCCCTCCCCCCCCCCCCCCACACACACACAGATTAGAGGCTCTTCCAGAAAAGGCCCAGACCATAAATCTGGGTCCTCGGTTCCAGGGACATAGCTAAAACATAATAAGTGCCAGTAACTTAAAAAAAAGATGAAGTGGAGAATGATGGAGTTTATTTATAGATACCCTTGTCCGGTTGAGTTTAGAAAAATAATGGCCCAGGCCTGATCTCTCAGGCAGAAGCATATGGAAATCCAGAGAGGTGGACCAAGGTAAAGCAAAAAACTTTCAGGTAAGTAACTGCAGGCAGAAGTACATTAAGAACTTCATGAAAACATATGTGATTACATTCATCTAACTTCATTAGTGCACTCATTTAACAAATATTTAACAAATATCCACTACATACTTCATGTGAAAAGCTTTATTGGCAATGTTCTGGGTGCAAAACAAAATGGATAAAATTTCTTCCATAAAGTTTCTTACAACCTGAACTAACTTTGATATCAATCAAAGAATTAGCACCTAATAATAGTGAATTAGGGATTGGAGATCGTATAATTTGCTAGGCAGAGGGCACACCCTGCCTTGTGTGTGCCTAGGTTTGAACCCTAAAAACTCAAGGGAGTCCTATAGCACAGGAAAATCTCTGGTACTCTCTCTCTCCTCTTTTCCCCCCTCACTCCTTCCCTTTCTCTGTTTCTCCTTCTCCTTCTCTCTCTGTGTATGTTTTTCTCTCTCTCCTTTTCTCTCTCCCTCCTCCCTCTCTCTGTTTCCCCCTCTCCTTCTCTCTCTCCCCCTCCCTCCCTCCTTCCCTCCTTCCCCCTTCTCTCTTTCTGTCTCTGATGAAAAACTGATCCAAGAGTGGTAAGTGTGTGTTCCTACAAGGTCCCAGCTCAGCAAATAAAAATTATTTAAGGTGGTAGTTGCTACATAATAGTAAGGCTCTGATGAGAGCTTCCTCAGGGGCTCCTACCCTTACCTACCTAATTCCCTAATTCCCCAAGTACCTAAATGCCACCTTATAGATGGAATATGCCCACGGAGATGTGTTCTCCCTCCTTCCAGCTGAGCATACAGGGAAGAGGGTCCTGGACCTGGGAACAGAAACTTGCTTTTTTAGAGAGAAATTATATCAGGTGCACCTCTTCAGGAAATAACACTGGCTAGCTGTGTGCTTACCTCACCCCAGCCTCTTCCTCCATTTGTGCAGTAGACCCCTGTGGGCAAATTTAAACTTTTTTTTTTTTTTTTTTATGAAAGGAAGTTCCTTCTTGGCCTCTTCCTGGAGTGGCAGTGGGATCAAGAGGCTAGATTTAGTTGCTGGGTTTCAGCCAACCAAGGCCTGGTGCAATGCTAGACTCAGCTCCTCTGCCCATGGGGTTACTGAGGAGCCCATTCCCCCAAGCAGCCACACAAAATGCTAAATAAACATTCCCAACTACTGTTGAGATGGATGGAGGAGGAAACCGAATCATTGAAAGAATGATATTTAAAAAAAGGATAGGACATTTTTTATCATTGATGGAGTTTGGGAGAAGTTCCTAGAAGTATTCAGGCACTGTCTATTGAAAACTACTGCCCTGAAAAACTACTAAAGTCCTGGGTCACATGGAAGATACCTAAAGAAGATTTCCTAGCTCCTTTCTACATGAACACCCCTAGTTTTATTTGCTCTTTTTCTAACTTTGAGTTCCTGTTTATCGAACTATTTGTTTTATATCTTACCACCTTTCAGCCACCAAGTTGCAGACACTACCATGATGCATTCTCAACTTCCCTGTGCAGGCAACCTCACCAATGTGTCCCAGAACCTCACCTCCCCAGAGCCCTAATCCACTAGGGAAAGATAGAAACAGTCTGGTCGGGGTGAGTGTTGGGGTGTGGATCAACTTGCCAATGCCCATGTTCAGCAGAGAAGCAATTACAGAAGCTAGCCCTTCCACCGACTGCTCCCAAAAAAGAATTTTGGTCCACACTCCCAGAGGGATAAAGAAAAAATAGGTAAGCTTCCAGTGGAGGGGATGGGACACAAAACTATGGTAGTGGGAACTGTATGAAATTATATCCTTGTTACTTTACAATGTTGCCAATCATTATTAAATCACTAATAAAAATAAACAAAAAACAAAACCATTGCCTCTAGTCTTTCTTACTTTCTCTGACTCCTACTTCAATATTCTCCTCTACACACACACACACACACACACACACACCTCTCTCTCTCTTTAAAAATAAATCCTTTTTGAAAAGTGCCTTTATTTATTTATTATTCTCACAGTGGACTTTTTCAAGCCCTGTGAGTCAGCATTACAAAGTACACATGGAGCTCTGCTTAGATCCCAGAATGATGGTGAAGCAGTTATGTCAATATCAACACAGTAAACTTCCGAGGTCCTTTAAACACTAGCCTCCCAAGCATTAATCTAGACAACTCTGAGTGTCATCCTACCCCACTTCCTGTCTAGTAATCACAATTCACTTTTCTCCATCCACACAGCAAACAGCATGAAAAACCAACCCAGAAGGCATGTTAACTTTGAGTTTCAGCTTACCCTTAACTTTGTAGCCCATAATAAATGACAGTACATCTGAATGGTCTTCTTTCTCCTAGCTTTTTCCCTCATTCTTTTTTCTTCTTTTTTAAAAAATTTATTTATTTTCCCTTTTGTTGCCCTTGTTGTTTAACATTTTGTGGTTATTAATGCCGTTGTTGTTGGGTAGGAAAGAGAGAAATGGAGAGAGGAGTGGAAGACAGAGAGGGGGAGAGAAAGACAGACACCTGCAGACCTGCTTCACCACTTGTGAAGCAACTCCCCTGCAGGTGGGGAGCCAGGGGCTCGAACCGGGATCTTTACTCTAGTCCTTGTGCTTAGTGCCACCTGCACTTAACCCGCTGCACCACTGCCCGACTTCCTCTCTCATTCTTTTCTAATCATCACAGATGAGTTTCCAGTGAATATTCTGGATTCATTTGAGACTCAGAATAGAATTTTGCCTATCTCCAGATCAAAAGAAGGTTCAGTCCTCATTTATAGAAATCATAATTCATGGGTTCAGTACAACCCCAACTTTCTGAAAAGAAAAAAAAAAACAGTTGTCAATTACAGTATGTAGTATAGAATTAAGCTACTTCTGAGTAATTGGAATGGGGTAAAAGGCATTTTTCCGAGTTTGTAGTTAAGAATGGGTTCAGAGTTAAAACTTAGTGTTTTCACATTCTGACTGGATAAGCTACCCTCCCCAGGATTATGTTTCCCTCTGTGTATGTATTTCATTTGACTTAGAGGTCATAGAGTGGGAGAGAGAAGAAAAGAAACAGCCTGAGTATTTGTCATTGAGGGCCATTTTGAGCTGGAAGGATCAGAGATATAAAACACTCTCTTCCCCAGCTGAGAAATCTCCAGAATCCTTAATGCAGTCATCTTTCTATTGTTTATCAATCCTCCCACTTTCCCTGCCATGCATTCCAGAGGGTTTTCTGCTGCTGACACAGCTGACATTGGCAAAGTCTGTTTTTGAAATATCACAGCCTCCATTTCCTCACTATATTTTTCTACTTTGGGGCACTGCATTCTCATGACAATGTTAGGCACTCTTGTTTCACTGAGGACATTTTGGGGGCTGTGCTATTTTCTTTAAGCTCAAGCTATTTGTTTCCTTCTATCAAATCATTGTCTTTCTTTCAAGTGAAATGCGCTTCCCCCACCAATGGAAAAATGAACCCTTTCATAGATATCTCTAGGTTTTTTATCTTCGTCTTCTTATAAATACAGAGATGAACAAAATGTCATATTCTGAGTCAGTATGCTATGGTCTGAAGAGCACCAAATTGGATTTGAATCCCAGCATTGCTTTCCGATGACCTTGAGCATATGAAAGTCAGGCAAGGAATTGCTTATAAAGAACTGTCCTTTGACTTATAGGTCTATCTCTAAATCTCAAAAAAAAAAAAAAAATCTATAAATCTGTCTTTCCAGGAACATAGGAAACACGATTTCTAAGCTACTCTCCAGATATACCAACAATTTATTAGAGTTACACGTTTTAATATGTATTTTAAAATCAAGGGAGTATTTTCTTTTTTCTTTAATGAAGAAGTTTAGATCTGGAGATGATTTAGAGAGAGCTTCAACCTTTGTCCAGTGGTTAAATACGATTTCTGAGTAGAAAGTTACCTTAATTTCAATACAAAGGAATATAATCTCTCTTTACAGTGTGTGTGTGTGTGTGTGTGTGTGTGTGTGTGTGTATGTGCGCGCGCGCGTGCACAGGGGAGTTAAGCAAGATAATATATGTGCAATTGCCTAGTATGAAATCTGACATATAAAGGCCAGGAACTAAATGATAGCAATTCTTACAGTTATTGACATTAATCCCTGTTCTTTCCAAAGCCTATTGATATACACTATTTCAGGCTGCTAGACTAAGCTAATGCTGCCAAAAAATTTCATATAAAAACATATCTTAGTGTGAGTGATGGTGTAAAATTCCCATCCTGAAATGAGGAGCCTGACCACTGATTTTTAACTTATAGCTATAAACAAATGCCTTCAATCTGTGTTTCACTCATTCAAATCTCCTTGACCCAACAGCCTTGTAGCAAACTTATATTTTATTTATACAGCCATTAGCATGGCAAATATTTATCAGGTAGGAACTATGTACTGAATCTTATTTTATCAGGCAGTAGTTTTTTTGTGTATTGATAAAAAAAAAAGAGGGGGAAACAATGATGGCTGTACTATAGAGATGTGCTTTATGATTTAAACACATGGAAGGGAAGAAAGTTTAAGGAATTAAAGATCAGAGGAATGTCTCACAAATATTTAGCAAGTAACATATTTAGCAAGTGACACAGCATTTTACATTTTTATAGCATAGTAAGATTTACATAGTGTTCTTTTTCAAAACGTGTCCTAAACCCACTTACTTTGCTTCAAACCTATTGAAATCACCAGCATCTAAATCACCTGCTCTGTTGTTGTGCTGGAATGCTGCCCCCTGCTCCTGTAATTCTGTTCAAGCTACAGAAAACTTGGAGCTTTTTCTGTGTCAGGTGAAGCAGGGTTTTCCTCAGGGATATCACACTAACCTTTTTACTTATTTATATGACCATCATTATTTTTAATTTTTTTAAGAAATTATTTGTTTATAAAAAGGAAACACTAACAAAACCATAGGACAAGGGGGGGGGTTTACAACTCCACACAGTTCCCACCACCAGATCTCTGTATCCCATCCCTTCCCCTGATAACTTTCCTATTCTTTAACCCTCTGGGAATATGGACCAAAGGTCATTGTGGGATGCAGAAGGTGGAAGGTCCGGCTTCTGTAATTGCTTCCCCACTATTTTTAATTTTTTAATTGCCACCAGTATCATTATTGGAGCTCACTGTTTGCTCTTGGTAGCCATTTTGTTTCTTTTTAAAACAGTGACAAAAAGAAGTTGAAAGAGAAGTGGGAGACAGACAGAAAGACATCTGTAGCGCAGCTTCACTGCTTCTAAAGCTTCCCATGTCCGGGTGAGGACCAAAGGCCTGGACCTGGGTACACATACATGAAAATGGTTGTCTTTTGCTAGGTATCCCACTGATGGGCCCTCCACACTTACTCTTCATTGTGTCTGAAACACTCTTTCCTCTCAGTGTGTTGAGTCTGGCTGTTTTGAATTAGTTGGAGCTCACTCTTAAGTGCTGTTGATGAAATTATTCTCACTCCCTACTGTCTTTAACAAATTATACAATTTCTGCTCCTGAATTTTGTTTTCATTAGATTTTTATAATACACACACACACACACATTCTATTTGTGTCTTCATATGTTGTCTAATGTTTCCATCTGAATATAAACTTCATGATGATTGTGCCTTTTTATTGGCATAGCTCTGCCCACAAGGAAGCCAGCACGAAGAGGCTATGTGAATTAATACAGAAGAAGATTATAAATATCTGGGATGGATATCAGGTCTTTTAACTTTCACTTCTGTTTGGCTATATTTTGTGGCTTCAGAATTTGTGCACATAAACAACATTTCCACTTATTCCAAGGAGCCTGAATCTAATTTTTTAAACAAGATATGTGATCATCAGTCGTTAATACTGCAAGAGTTAGACTTCCAGACATATAAGAATAAGAACATAATGTTAATAGATCTGGATCTAATCATCTGCCAACATAGTCCAAGATAGTAATTTTGCATAGAGAGTCTAAACATGTTGCATGACTTTTATTTCTCCAGTAAGTGCCACCCATAGTGCTTTGAGTTCATGTTGCTTAACTGTGATTATTTGACGTGTGTGTGTGTGTGTGTGTGTGTGTGTGTGTGTGTGTGTGTGTGTGTGTGTGTGTGTGTGACTGACATAGCCTATGGTCTTCTAGTGACAGTCGAACTCATATTTACTTTGCAAATAAAATAGTTTTTCAAATTGATTCTTTGCTGACCATCTTTAATTGATCCTAGAATTCCTACAAACAAGCATGGTTACAATATTGCTGATGCTTCAAAATCAGCACAGTGGTCAGGTCTTTGGAAAAATCTTCACTTGCGAGGGTGAAGATTTCTTCACTCAAAGAGAGATGAAGAGGAACAAAGGCAAGGTCACAGCCAAAAGGAACTCTGTCCTCATGGAGCCTGGGGTCTAGTAAGGCAGCAAATGGAAGTAGTGCTCTGTTTCTCAGACCTGAAAGTTAACAAGAAGCCTCCTCCTCTTTCCTCCCAGGCCAGGAATTAGGAGGAGCTGGACAGAACTGAATGTTTCACTGTTCATATTGGTTTCCCTGGCAACTAGCCCACATCCTAAGGTGTCTTCTAAATCATGCCTTCACTAATGACACTTAGCCATTCACAATGATTAAGAAATCAGAAAAATAAGTTTGAGAATCTGTGAGGCAGAAACTGTGGATGAGGACACAGTATGTTTTAGACATACATTTTGATCATCTACGTGAGCAAAATATCTACCTCATATAAATTACAATATCACTGTAGTCAGCTAATCCTTGTGAAGCCAACAAAGGTAATAGAACAAAGAAAAACAAATAATCCTTGGATCAAACAATAATGGAAGAATTTAACTTCTCTATATATTCAAATTAATCAGATACACATATTTTTCCCCTGACAAAAGTTAACTCAAAATGGGTCAAAGAACAAAATTTAAAATGCAATGCATAAACTGCTACAAGAGAAAATAGCAAAATTGGGCGTTCTTGGGTATGGAGATAACTTTACGTACAATCCCAAAGATAGAATTCACAGAGAAATAATATATAACGGGGACTGGGCGGTAATGCACCGGTTAAGCACACATGGAAGAAATAATATATGAAATTGAGACTTGGATAAGCTAAAGATTGTGAGGGGAATGAGAAGCCAGCTGCAGACTGGCAGAGAATGTTTGCAATATAAAACATTGGATAGGGTACCTTCATCTAAAACATACAGAGAAAGAACTCTTAAAGTCAAAAGTAAGAAAAACATTTAAAAAATGAGCAAAAGAGCTTATTAAAGATGACAAGGAGATAATATATGCAAATGAGAATAAAGACATTTGGGGCCAGGCAGTGATGTGCCAAGTTGTACACACATTATCATGTCCAAAGACCTGGGTTCAAGCCCCTGCTCCCCACCAATGAAGAAGCTTCACAAGCGGTGAAGCAGTGTTGCACACATCTCTCTCTCTCTCTTTTCTCCCTCTGTATGTTCCCTCCCCCTTCAGTTACCATATGCCCTATCAAATGAAATTAGATAATTTTAAGTTTAAAAAGTCATGAGATATTACTAGACACCTATTACAATGGTCAGGATCCCAGTGCTGGTAAGAATTCTTACCCATTACTGCCAGAAGGCAGAGGGACACAACTTTAGAAGACAATTTGGAATTTTCTTCCATTTTAACTTGTTTATGAACTTTATTTATATATTTATTGGATAAAGACAGCCAGAAATTGAGAAGAGGGAGACAGAGATCAAGAGAGACAGAGAGACACTTGCAACACTATTTTGCCACTCCTGAAGCTTTCCACCTGCAGGTGGGTACTGGAGGCTTAAACCCAGGTCCTTGCACATGGTAACATGTAAGCTCAGCCATGTGTACCACCCTTCAACCCCTTTTTTTTCGTATAAATTAAACATGCTCAAAGTTCTACTCAAGATGAGGCAGAAGTGATTTCATCATATTTTAACAGTTGAATCATATAACATATATTTAGATCAATTTTATTTATAATTAACAAAAGTTAGAATCAAGATGTCCTTTGGTAAGTGGATGGGTAAATTGTGATATATGCACACCGCTTTGATATTCTAAAAGGGGATAAAATTATAGTTGCATGCCAGGATAGAGAGAGGAGTGAAGAAAGGTATTTTTTCTAGAGCAGTGAAATGAGCGATACTATAATGGTAGATGCATGCCATTATACATTTGTCAAGACCCACAGAATACATAACACTAAAAATAAATACTAACATGAATTACAGACTTAGGTGGTGATAATGTGACAGTGAAGGTTCTGCAAATGTACCCTTGCCCTGAGGGATATTGAAGTGTACACTTTCCCTGAGGGAGGCTGTGTTTGTGTAGACCAAGGGGCTATATGGACATTTATCAAGAAACTAAAACTTCTCTCAGAATAATCTTTATCAGATGAGGGGAAAAGTATAGACTAGTACAGACATACTATAAATATCATGTATTCATTATATTGATAATTTCTGGGGTGACAAACAATGGCATTTATCCAAGGAGAGGAAATAGAAGGCTCTAGTGATAAAATACACAGCAACCCTTGGAAAGATCGTTAGAGATGTGGAGGCTGAGAACTCAAGAGATGTCAGAAGTTGTTTTTATTCAATTTTGTCAAGCTTGAAATAAATGGCTAGTTTTAATATGGTAGTTAGCATAGAGAAAAAAGGAATAAAGACATATTAAAATGTTATATGATGATACCTGGGCCAGGGATATAACTTAGTACAAGCCTGAGAATTGAGTACTTTTAGAACATATGGCAAAATTGATTGGTGCTGTGAACTCTCATAAATACCCTCTCTCTCTCACACACACACAACACACATACACACACACACACACACACACACACACACACACACACACACACTTTAAAATAATAAGAAATCTAAAAGTGGCAGATTGCCGGGCTATCATGAGGGGGTGTTTCTTCCCTGTCATGTACTCTCTGGGTTGGAGAGAACTCAACCGGAGCCAACCTGGGCTGCTACTTACTCAGCAATGTGGGAGAGGAACCAGGGACTCGTGATGGAGCGGGAACGCAAAGCAATGTCTTTACTGATCAGAGACAATGCTTTATATATATATCTTTAACTGGAAGTGGCAAGTGGGAAAAGGAAATGGCTAGGAGAGGGGGTGGAGAAAAGAAAAGAGCTCGAACATAGAAAGCTTCCATAGCAGCTGTTGCAATGGTTCTAACCAATGGGATAAACAAATACCCTGCAGGCAGAGCAGGTCTCAGGCAAAACAGTGATTACGTAAATAGTAATAATACTAATAATACTAGTAATAGTATAGTATAGTAATAATAGTAATGATACTAATAATAGTAATAATAATAGTATACTAATACTAATAGTATACTAATACTATACTAATACTAATAATGATAGTAATAATACTAATAATAATAAGATGGAGCAGGGCGTAATGCCCAACATTTTCCCCTTTCTTTTTATCTAATGGCCATAATATCAAGAATGCGGAGCACTTTGTGAGGCAGGGAGTCTGAAAAGAGGTGGCACACCTTTGGAGTATACTCTCCCTCCTTGCTCAACCTCTCAGTAGAGAGAGAGACTAACAGGATTGGACGCACCCCTCAGGTTCAAGCCCTGCCAAGCTCAATCACATCCTCACAATTTCCCAATAGGAGATAATGAGGAATTATCTCCTCTCTCATATTTTAATGCAATTTCTATACATGGATATGCATTTTATGCAAAATTATGAACACAGACTATTTTGAGATTAGAAAATATAGAAACCGTTAATCTCTAGTGTATCTGAAGAACTGGAGAATATAAGGCAAAGAAAGATACTGGGAACACATTGTTGTGTTCAAGAGTATAGTGAGAATTGAACAAGAAAACCTAAAGGGAAATAGAAAAATAAAACAAGAATTGTATACTTGGGACTAAACTATTCATTAAAAATCACTTACTATGGTAGCATCCATGTTCTGCATGGATATACTTTTGATCTGTAAACCTAGAGGTCATATAGCTCTCAGATTTGTATATCTAGTGAGTGTAGTCAAGCATTGTTGACTGTTTTGCATGCCGGTATATTCTAAAGCCTTTCACGACCACAAGAAAAATAGCTTAGTGTACACAAATTTAAAAGGTAAATCTTTCTACAATGAATAAGTATTAAGCAAACTATGTGCACACAAACATGCACAGAAACATATATAAACAAACCATTTCAATATAAATAGTTTAGGAGGCTAGGTGGTGGCTTACCTGGTTAAGTGCACATACTACAATGCACAAGGACTTGGGTTCTAGTCCCCTCTCCCCACCTGCAGGTGGTGGTGGTGGTGGGGAGGGAGCTTCACAAGTGATGAAGCTAATCTGCAGATGTCTATCTTTCTCTATCCCTATCTCTCCCTCTCCTTTCAATTTCTCTGTGCTCTATTCAGTAAATTTCTTTAAATGTTCACTGAGGATTGGTAGTACTGACACTGAGTCCTAGTAGTAGAGTTTAAATTTCATTAGAATGTTCATTCCTAAGTAGTCTTCCTTTAGATGATCCTATTCCACTCGCTTATGTATTTTTGAATTGAGCAGGTATTTATTGCTGATTACTAATACATCTTGTCCCCTATCTTTCAGACACATGCACAAGCCCATTTCCCAGACTCCTCTGTGACTATATGAGAAAAATTCAGACCAATGAGTTGAGAATGGAAATGGAAACAATAAGTACTGAAGAATGTTATTATCCCTGTAAGATATTTTAGCGCTCTGATTGACAACTTGTAATCTATTCAATACTGTTTTGTCAGTCTTGAATCAAGCATTGTAAACAGAGCTCTGAGCTGACCTAAAGTGAACTGTAGAATGAAACAAGCTGAACCATTATAACTACAGGTCATGAAGATGTCGTGTGTGCTTATTGATACAATGTATCAATCCTGTGGATGCATTTTATCCTTCAAAACCATCTTAATCACCATCACTCTATTAACAAGTTCCAATATTTGACTTTATGCCTTCACCTTCTTCTGTTTCATTATTTTTTAGCTGATATCTCATATCAGTTGTCAATGAAATTGATCTGTACCTTAGGATTGAACTAAGTTGATAGATGAATTTTACAAACATTTAAACTTTGATAAAACTGAATCTTCTAATACAACTATGCTCATTCACTTAACAATCCACTTATGCTCCTCAAACTTAAGAATATATCATATATAGCATATATCTTCATATAAATCATACTTGAGCCAACTCCTCAGTTAGATATTTTTGATTTAGGAATATTTATGACTTTTCATTATTGTAGAGAGAGCTTCATTTCTAATATGATTCATATTTGGTTATTGTTTTTATATAGAAAATGTTAATAGTATATACCATTGCTATGTCACCAAATTAAAATCATCTGTTTTTCAAATAGTGTCTGTATTTTTGTTCCTTGCCATGTTTTTAAACTGCAGGAACATAAATGATATTAGTATCTCCTGCTTCTTTGCCTTATTTGTAACAGCATAATATCTAAAAGAAAAAAAGCAAGAAAGAATATCAAGTGTGGCATATTTATACAACAAAAGAGTAGAGAACAAGGGACAATGAAATATTCACTTCAGACTGTGTCCAGAGACTTCACGTGTGGAATGACAACCCTTCAGCTTCATTACTCGGGTGAGACCTTTCCTTTCATATTCTCTAATTCCATCTCAGGTGGTTCACTTTCTAACAAAGTCCCAAAACCTAGATATACACCAGTTTCTGTGAGAGAGAGCATATATTCACACGTATCTGTAAACTACTGCAAAATATATACCTGAAAGCAGTAGTACACTAGAGTTTGCAGTGAGTATCCCCCTAACACTTCCTCTCCACCATTCCAAGTTTTGGGTCCATGATTGCTCAACAATTTGTTTGGCTTCGTATGTTAACTCTCTTTTCAGCCACCAGGTTCCAGATGTCATCAGGATGCCGGCCAGGCTTCCCTGGACTGAAGACCCCACCAATGTGTCCTGGAGCTCAGCTTCCCCAGAGACACACCCTACTAGGGAAAGAGAGAGGCAGACTGGGAGTATGGGCCGACCAGTCAATGTCCATGTTCAGTGGGGGAGCAATTACAGAAGCCAGACCTTCTACCTTCTGCAACCCACAATGACCCTGGGTCCATGCTCCCAGAGGGATAGAGAATGGGAAAGCTATCAGGGGAGGGGGTGGGATATGGAGATAGGTGGTGGAAATTGTGTGGAATTGTACCCCTCCTACCCTATGGTTTTGTTAATTAATCCTTTCTTAAATAAAAAATAAAACTGAAAAAAAAAAAGAAATACAAGCTCTAAAATCATAGGGCACTAGCAAGTAGTAAGTGGTATAAATAGGTTTGAAATTAAAATGAAGTGTTGCCACAAATTAAAAGTTCATTATGATAAGAAAAAAATGTAATTTTCCACAAGAAATCATTGAAGCTGTATAATTGCAAAGAGCATTTCACTGCAGCAAAACAACTGCAGTGAGGGATTAAAATCTGTGTGTTTCACTAGGCTTGATGTTGGTTGTAGTCAGCAAGACCAATCATTGCCCTGCTTAGCATACCAGAGATCATAGCAGACCCAATGGACTGTTTCCACATGATCTCTGCAAATAGTTGTATTTTTTATTTGTTGCTATTAATATTTTTGGTATGCTTCATAAATCTAAACACCACTGGCTTTTAAGCACATTTCTCCTGGAAAATCCAGTACGTGTCAGGGCTTCCCCAGCCCCTGCTTTGCTTCTTTTGATCACCTCTTGATTGGTTTCCATAACATAGTTTCTTTTACAGAATTATTAAAGCCCTGGACCCTGAGTTAACATACTTCTGTATCTTCACTTTGTATCCATTTCTTGTGCTCTGGAAATAAGCAACACTTGCAAGCAAATAATTTCATGTTGATTTTACAGACAAACAGTCCTAAGGTCTAGGGAGGCTCAGTATTGCAAAAGACTAATAATCTTGAATTAATCTGACATGATAACTGGTCATGTTCAGAACAGTGCTGGCATTTCATTGTGAATCTCTGAGTTGGGAGTTGTGGACTGGGCTTCAGGTAACTGTCTTTTGTGCTCAGTAGAATGAGCACAAAACAAGATGAATCTCTATCATCTATGCCATGTGGGTGACAACACTTAGTATCTAAGAGGTGGGTTCTTTCAGGCCCCCAGATGTTGGGCTAGCAATGCGTGAGAGAGAGATGACGCAGGAACCAAGCTCATGATGGCGAGGCAATTCAAATCTTTATTCATCTGAACACCCCAGAGTCGGGCAATAGCACACCTGGTTAAGCCTCATGGCGCAAACCACAATGGCCAGTGTCAACCTCTCAGTCCACACTGGAAAAACGGAAGCCCCAAGTTGGAAATGGAAGTGGCTTGACAATACCATACATGGTTAGGAAAGGGGCAGAGAAAGGTAAAAGGGGGGCTGGGAAAGGTAGGGACTTCCTTAGCAACTGTTGCTAGGGGTTTAACTAGCAGGATTAATAATACCCTGTGGGGAGTTAGGGAGGAGACCTTAAATCATTTGTAAGACAAAGCAGGAGATTGATATGTAGATAATAAAAGGGCAGGCCAGGGTATCAAGGAATGCAGGGTGGAGCAGGGGGAGCCGGCTTAATGTTTTAAGGAATGCGGGCTCCTGGAGGCAGAAAAATGCAGGGTGCTTTGTGAAACAGGGAGTTTGATAAGACAAGACAGACTTTGGGGGTTCTCATGTCCCTCCTTGCTCGATGTCTCAGCAGAGAGAGAGACTGACAGGATAGATGCACCCCTCAGGTCAAGCCCTGCCAGGCTCAACCACATTCTCAAAATTTTCCTGCAGCCAGATATCTTACTTCAGGATTTTATTTTTTTAAGTATGTCACTTAAATTTTATGAGTTATTTAATATAGTTTGTGAGACAAATATTGACATATAATTTATACAAATGAAATAAGTCAGTATACACTTATAATACAATATAGAAACATGCAAATTACTGTCATTAAGATAGAAATATGCTGAGCATATCAAAAGCAGGCATGTTGGGAGTCAGGCGGTAGCACAACGAGTTAAGCACATGTGGCACAAAGCTCAGGGACCGGAGGAAGGATCCTAGTTTAAGCCCCCGGCTTCCCACCTGCAGGGGAGTCACTTCACAATCGGTGAAACAGGTCTGCAGGTGTCTGTCTTTCTCTCCCCCTCTCTGCCTTCCCCTCCTCTCTCCCTTTCTCTCTTTCCTATCCAACAACAACGACATTAATAACCACAACAATGTTAAACAAAAAGGGCAACAAAAAGGAAAAATAAATAAATATTTTTAAAAAGCAGGCATGTAAAAGAAATAAAATGGATCTACTACTAATTACTTCAGATTCAAATAGATCTTCAACATATGTTATTTTGAAACTTGAAACTCTTTGAGAGCAAAGAATAGGTCATTTTTTTTCTGGCAATATTAACCTTATGACTTATAAAAGAAAAAATAGTCATTATTAAATCACTAATAAAAAAAGAAAAAGACTCAATCTCAAGTGTTTTGTCTTATATTTGCCAGCATGTGCTACTTTTGACTTCACTTTATTTAGTTCCTGCCCATTTATGCATTCACTAATAATCCCCTTATTGAGGACTTCTTATAGTTGTGGAGAGAATGCCTTCATAATGAAACAGAAAGACACCGGGAGAATGCAGCCATCACTAAGCTAAACAGAAAGAGACTCAGATGGTAGCGTTTATACATGACCAGGCTCAAGAATCTGAGTTCAAGCCCTCAGGCCCCACCTGGAGTGGGGGAGTGGAGAAGCTTCATAAGTAGTGAAGTGGTGCTGTAGGTATCAGAAATAAATGCATAAACAAGGGTCAGGTGCTGATGCACTTTGTTGAGCGCACATGTTATAATGTGGAAGAAGCCGGCTTTGCTGCCCTACTCCCTACCTGCAAGGGGAAAGCTTTGTGAGTGGTGAAGCAGTGCTGTAAGTATCTCTCTGTTTCTCTCCCTCTCTCCCCTCCTCTTCCCTCTCAATTTCTGACGGTCTTTATCCAATAAATAAATATAACAATAATTTGTCTATACATATAAATATATAAACTAATGAATTAATAGATAAATAAGTAGCTACCAGGAGCAGTGGATTCATAGTGCAGTCCCAGTGATAACCTCAATGGCAAAAAAAAAAAAAAAAATCGGGGGAGGGGACAAAAGATTTAGCTGAAACTACACCTACCAATACTTTGATCTTGGACATCTGGCCCCCAGAAATGTGAGGAAATAAGCTACTATGGGTTAAGTCACTGATTCTATGATATTTTTGTTTGTGTAGTCCTAAGAAAAGAAGTTTCAAATCACCTTTCTTCACAATAATCTTTCAATTTTGGTAACAAATTCAGCTACCACTAACCAGCCTTGTTCTGCTCCAACATTCTCCTTCTACTCCACTTGCTTAACTGGTAAAGGTGCTTTAGAGTTTCTGTAAGATTATAGTGAGCTCGCCAATAAACTGTATTCAGATATGATGGCCAGTGATTTTTCATGTTTTTAAATGGAGATAATATTTTTACGTCTCTCCTAGCATTGTAGAGCAGGAAAAGAAAATGAGATCATGGAAAATCACATGCTTAAGATATGGATTTATTTATAGTGAACATCCGTGAACTTGAATTTCATTATTATGGCATCTTGATTAGAATATCCACTACTATTATCTTCCCAAATCTCTCCTCTCTCTCTCTCTCTCTCTCTCTTTCTCTCTCTCACTACTTATCTCTCTATCTCTCTCTAATACACACACAAAAATCTTGATCATTTGGTCAAGACTGGCAAGATGTGAGCCATGACTTGAAGAGAAAACATATTCTTAAATATTGTCTTCACTTTAGTCGTAACTCTGATAAACCTTTCAAACATGTGTCTCACTGATTCTTTTTCCATTACCAAACTCTCTAGCAAGTTGAAGAAGTATGAGCCCAAGGTCCTTTTCAGGGCTATGTATACTTTCAAGATTCTAGTTCCAACACTGTTTCTGCCATGATATGGTAATATGTCTTCTGTTTTCTACTCATTCCCATTCAATATAAAAAAATGATCTGATACTTGCCCTCTAAACAACAAGGACAAAGTAATTTGGAAGGAGAATTTACTCTAAAATGCAAGTGACTTGTAAGTATACTTAGAAAAGTTTGAAAAAGACAAAGCATGCTGAGTTTGGTAGTTAGGTGCTATGAAAGACTTCATTTGAATTATATAACAAGAAAATAAAGACCAGAGATGTTTCTTTTCACTCTGAAGGAAATAGCTTCTATCAGCTCAAAGATCAGTTCCAGTCACTTCAGAGACCTATTTGACTTTATTGAGTCTCTTACTATTGTGATGGGCTAAGAAATTTCTTTTGAAGAAAAGCAATTACTGTACCAGAGCCCTTGGCCAAAGAAATGCTATTGTGTTTACAAAATCCACTTGCTCAGCACAATTTAGGCTCTCTTTCTCTCTTTGCCTTAAGATAAGCTAGATCGATTGTTGGCAGATATATAGATCTCTATGACAACTAGAGTTTAAACCCCCTCCTGCTCCACAGTGATACCACAATGAGAGAAAAGCCAGTCTGTGAAACATATCTACAAAAAGCAAAATTAGTGTTTTATCACATTCAAAAAACAGTTGTTACTATCCACAAGGTGTCCACAGAAACATCTAGGAAAAGAATATTCATTGAGCACTTACTTATGACTAGGCACTGCAGTAAATGATATATTTGATTTATGTGATTTTGAATAGATTCTCATTGCTGTCACATAACTTCGAGTGGACAAAATTTGAATCATCCATAGGATACATGGAATGTAAAGGAAAGAAAAGAAATTTGAACCTTTGAGCAACAATTACCTAACTATATTTAGTGCAAATATATAAATATATATATAACATTGTATACAGCTTAAACATGTGTTCCGTTTTCTTATGGAACCCATTTGTCTTAATGTGTGTGTAGCTAGGGCTTACACATGTTTAAACTTACTGTTGTTAGCTGTTTGCTTTTTTATTATTATTTAATTAGAGACACAGAGAAAGAATAACAGAGAAGAGATACTACAGAACCAGAGATTCCTCTGGTGTATAGCATCTCCTGCATGGTTCTGTGACTCAAACCTGGACAACACACATGGGAAGATGTGCATCCTATCAGATGAACTATCTCTTTTGCTTCGTCTTCTAAATCCCCCTTTGAACAACTCTCCTACCTGTAGGGAAATATACTGAAAACAGAGAGAGACAAGTAAGCCCCTGGCAGTAAAATTCTCAGGGCTGGATTACAGATTGGGCAACATCTGTCTCTAAGAAGCACTTTATAAATTATACTTCTGATATTTCTTCCTAGAAGACTCACATCCTACAGTAAGGTCCATTTAACACAACTATTTTCAAGTTGTTCAAGAAGTAGAACTATTTTCTCTGTCATGGAAGGTTTAGACTGCTTTGGAGTCTTAGAGTTCCTTCTAATCAACTCAGTGAACTCTCTCTCACCCCAACAAGACACTTTATTGGCAAACACTAATACAGAACAACTGGAGGGTTAGACTTCAGTAATTCTGAAGTGTACAACACAGGCGAAAAGTAAAATAATACATTTTCTAGTATTATACTGTGGCAAACTTTGATAGGGAGAGGTGGGGGTAGGAAGCCCATCTGGCCTTAATAAAGACTGGTGTCTTCGGAATTGTTAGAAAATATTAGTTTTTACCATTGTGGCCTGCTTTATATCCTACGGCGTTTTAGTTACCAAGTTGTAGATGATACTAAGATTCTATTCTGATTTCCCTGGTATTTTCCAGAAGACTTTGCCAACATGTTCTGTAACCTCACCTCTCCAGAGTCCTACCCGAGTCGGGAAAGATGGAAACAGTCTGCACCATAGGACCTTGCCCTCAATTTAGATCAACAATGGTAGAGAATGTTCTATCCTCTGAAGGGAGGCTGGACAACATACTCTATGCTACACCTGAGGAAAATGGGTCCTGATATTGGGGTAGCTTGGAATGTTCCTACTTATGACCACAGAATGTGAGCTCAGATGTACAGGGATGCTGAGGTCACATAGGCTCCTAAGCTGAATATGGGCCACAGATCACATCAAATCAATGGGGTTTCCAGTCAACAATATTTATAAACCTTTCCCATATTTGGGAGCTATTCTCTTCCCTGATCCAGCTTTCTAGTCCTTCTGGCAGCCGTGACATCATCTCCCTAGACAATAATTAGAATCCACCTGCATATCAGATTTCAGGCTCAGGCAAAAAACAAACAAACTGACAAACAAACTCTAGTATAGCCATAGGCCCTTTGAATATAACTAAAATATGCCTACTAGCTATCTACAAAACAGAGACACCCCCCCCCCCAACTGTTCACCTGCACTATTCCAGCCTTTAGGTCCATGATTGGTCAACAATTTGCTTGACTTTTTGTATGTTAACTCTCTTTTCAGCCACCAGTTTCCAGATGCTAGCAGGATGCCAATCAGACTTCCCTGGACAGACAACCCCACCAATATGTCCTGGAGCTCTGCTTCCCCAGAACCCTTCCCCGCTAGGGAAAGAGACAGGCTGGGAATATGGATCGACCTTTCAAGGCCCATGTTGAGCGGGGAAGCAATTACAGAAGCCAGACCTTCCACCTTCTGCATCCCACAAGGACCTTAGGTCCATACTCCCAGAGGGTTAAAGGATAGGAAAGCTATTAAGGGAGGGCATGGGATACAGATTTCTGGTGGTGGGAATTGTATGGAGTTGTATCCCTCTTATCCTATGGTTCAGTCAATGTTCCCTTTTTATAAATAAAAAATTTAAAAAAATAAGATGGAGACATCTGGATTATGGATCAACCTCTCAATGCCCATGACCAGCAGACAAGCAATTACAGAAGCCAGATGTCCCATCATCTGCACCCCAAAAATAATTTTGGTCCATACTCCCAGAGGTGAGAAATGACAGGGGAAGATGAACAAAGGACTTTTAAATCCAATTCCACTGGGACTCCAAAAGTTTGTCACCAGGGATCTGTGTTTTTATACCATCAATGAAAGGGAAGTGAATATGGAAAATACTAGAGGAAGCCAGGTGCTGATTCTCTTATCTGAGAGAGGAGAGGGAAAAGGAATGATACTCAGGAATAGTAAAAGTTGTAGGTGTGAGTTAAAAGAAAGTGAAGGCAGGACCATAGAAATGAATAAAAGTGGTATCTATAAACATATCTATATAATTGGTCCTTGTCTGTGACCTGGGGAAAACTGCAGCTTCCACTAAAGGGGTATGAGGACAGGGAACTCTGGTGGTGGAAACTATGTGGAATTGTACCCCTGCTATATTATAATCTTTTTAAAAATAATTTTCTTTGTTTTAATATTTGTTTACTTATTCCCTTTTGTTGCTCTTGTTGTTTCATTGTTGTAGTTTTTGATGTCATTGTTGGAGCACAGAGAGAAATGGAGAGGGGAGGAAGAGAAAGACAGACACCTGCAGACCTGCTTCACTGCCTGTGAAGCGACTCCCCTGCAGGTGGGGAGCAGGGGGCTCAAACCAAGATCCTTACACTGGTCCTTGTGCTTTGCACCACCTACGTTTAACCGCTGCACTACCGCCCGACTCCCATATTATAATCTTGTAAGGCTCTAGTAAATCACTAAAATAAATAAAGAAAAAAGTAAAACACAAAATACTGTTTACATTTTAATAGTTAACAGTGAAGGCTAACTTTCAGCGCTATGGAACAAAATAAATTTATTCTTACAGTGACCAGTTTTATTGATTCCATATGTCCTGTTATGAAAGAAGTGAATAAACATTGAGCATCTCCTGTGAGACAGTCTAATAGTCTTCTGCCAGAGAGAAAAGAAGACACAGAGAAAGTCTTTATTCAATCGCTTAGGTTGGGCCAAGGTCCCTCAGATGATAGGAATCTGGGCCAAAATTTGAAGACAGGCTGCAGTTACCAGGATGAAAATTGAGAAGATCCTACTTCACTGGGCAGATGACCTCACCAATGTGTCCCAAAATCCCACCTCTCCAAAGCTCTCCCTCACAGGGGAAAGATAGATACAGGCTGGGGGTATGGATCCTCCTGCCAATGCCCATGTCCAGTGGAGAAGCAATTACAGAAGCCAGACCTTCCACTTTCAGTACCCCATCAAGAATTTTGGTCCATACTCCCAAAGAGATAAACAATAGGGAAGTTTCCAATGGAGGGAATGGGACTCAGAACTCCAGTGGTGCAAGCTGTGTGGAATTGTACCTCTGTTATATTAAAGTCTTGTTAATCATTATTAAATCACTAATAAAAAGAAGGGGGGCAGGTGGTGGCACACTTGGTTAAGTGCACACATTACTGTGCACAAGGATCCAAGTTCAAGACCCTGGTCCCCACCTGCATGGGGAAATCTTCAGAAGTGGTGAAGCAGGACTGCAGGTTTCTCTCTGTCTCTTTCTCTATCTCCCCCTCCCTTCTAGAAGTCTCTCTGTCTTCTATTCAATATTAAATAAATAAATAAATAATATTCGAAAACATATAATATTTTAAAAGAATGGGAGGAAGCCCTCCACAGGTAGGAAGAGAAGTACATGTGGAATGGGTGACTCTATTCCATGGAGGATGTATTTCCACAAAGATCCTCTACATTCTCCGACGTCACAAGAGCATCGCTTTTCAGCAGTGCCACACAAGTGCAGCTCCATCCGGATTCCCCATCTGACTTCATGTCAGGAGAGCTAAGTCTCCACACCACACAACATGCTTGTCTTGTGCTGCCTTTAGCTGTGGCATTAATGGGATCACCAAATTCACGCTATTCTCTCTACTCTGTGTTGGAACTTTTCATTCCTCTTCATCTCCAGCAAGATATCATTTTGTAAATTGCTTTTCCTCTTTAATCTGGACAACTACTGTAGTTCATTTTTATTAAATTATTATTTACCTTTCAAATTTAGCAAGTATGAGCAGTTAAAGCAAAGTATACACTAAGCGCTGAGGATACAAAGGTGAAAATGACCTGGCCATGGAATCCATTGAGATGGCATTTATTAGAAGAGCTAGAGTCAGAAAGATAAAGTTTTCCTGTCAGGTATGTTTAAAAAAAATCAAGGCAAAAAAGTAGAGGTGCAGGAGGCAGCTCAGCCAGTTGAGCAAACATGTTACTTTGTTCATGGACCTGGCTTCAAGCTACTGACCCCCACTTACAAAGGGAAAACTTGATGACTGGTGAAGTCGCTCTACAGGTGTCTCTCTTTCTCTCTTCTTCTTGATCACCTCTGCCCCTCTTGATTTCTCTCTGTCTCTACCCAATCCATTAATAACATAGACAAAATGAAAAAAAGTATTTGAAGACCAGAGTGGATTCATGTCCTGTGATGAGATTTCAAATATAAGAGGGAACCAAAACAAAGAAAATATTCCAGAGATAATAGAATTAACAAAAGTAGGGATAATGATTAGAATGGCCTGTAGTCAAATTTGCTGAAACTTAACATTTTGAAGCAAGAAAGTGATGAGAGGTAAAGGGGCCAAGGAAAACAGATGTCTAGTCATGCATGTCCTTGTCAACCATAGCAATAATCTTGATTGCCGTTGCCTGTTCTACGCTAGCATATAATTGCACATGTGTCTACATCAGCACAATTACATCTTGCAAACTGTATTATTTCTACTATACAGACCTAAAGATCAGTGATCTGATGTAAACTAAGTTGCTGCTGAATTCTGATGCAAATTCAATATGCTCTACTGTCAAACTATTCATTTTCTTGGCTCTGCCTTTCCTTGAAGCTCTCTAATTTATTAACAATCAATTTGCAACTAATTCCTTTGTGAACAGTTTATTGATTTATTTATTTTATTGAGAGATACAGAAGCTAATATCCAGAGACAGAGAAAGATGAGAACATTGCCCAACTCTAGTTTTGTTGGGGCTTGAACGTGGGACCGCAGAGGCTCAGTTATGAAAGGTTTTCCAGACCACATTTAATATTATTTATTTATTTTTGTTGATTGATTGATTGACCACCTTCATCACTAAAGGTCTGTGTCCCTACTCCCTGCATCTATGTCACATCCTAAAGACAGTTAACCTCTTGAATTTCCCTGCACGTATCTGCATCTTCTTTCAATTCATTGATACATGGTCTCCCAGTCTTTATTTACTTATGCTCCCAAAATATAAATTGTTCCCCCTGTACACAGAAGGAAGCAGAATCTCATGTGAGTTTCCTTCACATCAATAAATCCTGACAAAATAAGGATTCAGAGGCACACCTAGTTCAAATGACTGCAAAGACATTGAAATATGATGTTTAATCAAATAACATAAGAGACATGTAATCTTCCATAAAATCATCAGGGTAACTGTATAAAAAATATAACAGACAGATAAATTTTCCTTTATCAGGTCCAGTAGGTGAGTATAGTGATTCATACTGATGTATGGGTGTCTCTGAATTTTCTATGCCTGTGCTGTATAATCTAGGCACTTAAAAAGATAGCATGGACAGTCTGGCCAAAGGCATTGTACAAATTAAAGCATGACCCATCCATTTTAGTTCTGTCACATGGAGATCGTGGAGAGTGTACTTTGACCTTTCACACCATTAGAATAGATACGGCTGTATCATGTCTATATACCTTAAGGTGGACAAGGGAGCTGACATGTTCAAAGATGTGAGTGTACAGCTAGTTGAATCACAAATGTATTGTCATGTATGCTTTTTATGCAATATCTATGTTTACCTGAATAGAAACAAAAGACCAAGTACCCATCGTAATAAAACTCCTCATCTTGCTAAGGAGACAATGCAGAAAGCCTAGTGTATAAATGATGATATCAACAGCAACTCAAAACACAGCCCTGAGTAGGAAAAGATTAAAATTACTACTTTAAGATAGTGTTTGAATAATGGAGCGAACTGTGGAGCCAGAAGTCTGTGTTCTTGTGCGAATTTAGACATGTGGAAACTCGAGAACGTATGAGTTGTTTAAATTCTATTTCTCAGATTCAGATAAGTAAACCCGTTATGCTAACTTCACAGGATTTTGGAAATAATCAAATACAAAATACTTTCTAGTCAGGGTTAAAAGCAAGGGATTCAATTAGGGACTTGTAACATAAGGGCATCATGTCATTCAGCACCAATCTGGTACAAAATGGGGCCTCAATTGTGTTAGTTAAACTATTTAAATTACTGTCTCCATATTCTGTTGGTACTTACAGAGAGAAAGATAATTCAGAGTGACAAAGAGATTTGCATGATTTAGAAATTGCCAGAAAGAGCAGTTTGGTTTTTTTTGCCATAGCAAAAGATTTTACTCCTAAATATATCATAACAAATAAATTGAATTAATTCCCAGTTTTCATCCCCCAAATAATTATTGGATAAATAAATACTTTCTTTTTTTGCCTCTGGGGTTATTGCTGGGAGTCGATGCATTTCTACTGCTGTGTGACCATATTTGTATACAGACAGTCTGTATAACAGCAAACCTGTAGCTTTACAGTTTCTGAGGGGTAAGGTGTGCATCTGGTTTTTCAGATTTCTTTCTTAGAGCACCACAAAGCTAGCATCAATGTGTCAGTCCTAACTAGGGTCTCCACCTGATGCTGATCTGGGGATATGACTTGCTTGAATTGTTGATAAGTAGAACTCTTCTTCGTAATGGTGGTATTGAGGACACCTGTTTCTTGGCTTGACTAGACTGGAGGCTCCCCTACCTCCTGAAGGTCACCATTATTCCTTATCACATCAGTCTCTCCAACTCCTGCTGCTTACTTCAGTACCAGCAAAAGACAGACTCCTATCTAGTGGGGCAGGCACTTCAACCCCACACTGTATAGCCATGTCTCTATGATCGCATACATCCCATTACCTTTGTCATATTCTGTTTGTGAGGAGCCATGTGGTGGTGCACTTTGTTGAGCACACATGTAAACGTGAACAAGGGTCCAGGTTCAAATCCCAGATCCCCACCTGTGAGGGGTGGGGGGAAAGCTTCAGAAGTGGTGAAGCAGTGCTCCAGGTGTTTCTCTTTCTCTTCACTCCCCCCTCAAATTCTGCCAATCTTAACAATTAAAAAATAATAAAAACAGGGAGTCGGGCGGTAGCACAGCGGGTTAAGTGCAGGTGGCAAAGTGCAAGAACCTGCATAAGGATCCCTGTTCGAACTCCCAGCTCCCCACCTGCAAGGGAGTTGCTTCACAGGCGGTAAAGCAGGTTTGCAGGTGTCTGTCTTTCTCTCCCCCTCTCTGTCTTCCTCTCTTTCCATTTCTCTCTGTCCTATCCAACAACAACAATAATAGCTACAAAAATTTAAAAAGGGCAACAAAAGGGAATGAATAAATAAATAAATATTAAAAAATAATAAAAACAAATAAAGATAAAAAAACAAGTGGCAGTTTACTCCTAAAGGGAGGCAGTTATATAAAACTATATCAAAAAGTACAAATTTCTGGGACCACCTTAAAGTTTCTGTCTGCTACAGCTATATGAGGAAGTAAATACATCAACATAAGAAAAAGAAAGATTTAGGCAACATTATTTTTTTTAATTTATTTTTATTTTTCCCTTTTGTTGCCCTTGTTGTTTATCGTTGTTGCTATTATTGATATTGCTGTCACTTGTTGGTATGCTTCTAAAAACCCCTTCTGTTTCATTAGTTTAATCCCCCCTGCTTAACACTATTTATTTACATAACCACTTCATTCTATTTACATAACTGCTGTTAACAAGCACCACCCTCCCTCCAGGGCATTGGTGGTTCAGTGGTAGAATTCTTGCCTGCTCCGCCCCCTCTCCTTGTCACACCCTGATTTTCACCAGTCACTTTTCTCTCCACCCTCTCAGCATCGCATCCTGTTCCCACCCTACTGGGCTAGTATATTTATAAGGACACGATTGTAGTTTTTAGTTTAGCTTAGCTTGGTATAGATTGTGCTGCGTCCTGCATGAATAAAAAGATACTGCCTACAGCTCAACCATGAGTCCCTGGTCGTCTGTTACGTGCCCGTGAAGCCAGCCCTGCGAAAACAACAGTCACTGTTGTTGGATTGAACAGAGATAAGTTGAGAGAGGAGGGAAAGACAGACACTTGCAGACCTGCTTCTCTGCCTGTGAAGTGGACAGCATTTCTAATTGATCTACTATATGTCATTATGTTGATACATAGAAGCTGTTTTAATTCAAAAATGAGGGAAAGAAGCAAGCACATAAATGGTAAATTCTAGTAAATTATTCTAAACAGATACTACTTTTGTACGCAAATTATAAACTTATATATAACATAAATAATAACTGAACTAGATAAGAGTAAGAAGAAATGGATATAGAATAATAAACAAGTGATAATAGCAACTAGATAAAAGGCATAAGCTTTTAGAGAAGAGTCCACAATATATATGAGTAATTTTTATGACATTTGCAAGAGCTTAGCTATATCTTACTGCTCTTAAAATAGCAAATAAAGTTATTTACAAAAAAACATGAGATTACTGAAGCGTAAAAGAGATTGGAAAACAAAATTAGATGTAGTTAGGAATAGAAAAGAAAGTGTAGGGTAGGCAAAATAGGTCACCAAGATAACACTCCTGACTTGTCATATACATGATGCAGTGTCCAGTCTGGTTCCTTCCATGTGGGGAAAGGTTGGATGTTGTGGCATCTTTCCCTTTCTCCCTTTCTCTATCTCTCTCTGGCACTGTGAGCTCAGAGAACTAAAGCCTGGTGACCTCACACATTCACACGTACACACACACACACACACACACACACACACACACACACAAAGATGCATGGTTGTGTATTCAAAAGAGCTTAGGTAAGCTTGCCTGTGTTATGTATTCCACTTCTATATTAGTTACATTGGGATGAAATAGTTTTTCTGAGACAAGCTATTATAGGAATGACCTGGGAGGAGGAGGGGGACAAAGAGCTCACCCCATAAACATTTGCTTTACCTCCATGTGTGATGGTCTGTGTTTGAGCCCTAAAACTACAAAGGAACACAATGGAAGGCATCAGGGGAGTCCCATAGATTGTGGGGTACAGCTATGGTATCTCTACCATCCCCTATTTCCCTTTTTCTCACTCTCTCCCTCAATTAGGAAAATTTTTTTCTTTTTCTGTTTTTTTTTTTTTAATTTTTATTATTTATAGAGACAGACAGAAAGTGAGAGGGAAAGAAGACACAGAGAAAGACAGAGACAGAGAAATACATGCAGCACTGTTTCACCACTCCCAAAGCTTTCCCCTGCAGATGGGGACCAGGGAGTCAAACCTGGGTCCTTGCACATTTTAACCTTTGTGCTCAACCAGGTGCACCACCACCTGGCCTTCTAAAATAGGAAGGAAGGGAGAGAAAAAGAAAAGCACAGCTCAGAGGTGTCTTGCATGCAAGTGGCCTTGAGTTTATTCCCTGCTGGAGCTGCAGATTGAACTTGAGAGACCCTGCAACCTCAGGCACGAAGGTCCTTTGCATAAATTTGCATTATGTTCTCTTTCATCTCCTGGTTTTTTTGCATTTTAAAAAATGTGGGGGTGAGGCAGAGTAAGGAGTTTCACTCTTAAATTTTTGTGTGTTCAAAAACGCTGTGATGTATTTGTTAGTAAATTACTCTGTATTTCTCTGAAAGTCTGTGGCACAGTTTCGATTACATGTGCAATATAAAGAATTGCAACATAGGCTGAGGTGATAGCATAATGGTTATACAAATGGATTTTGTGCCTGAGGCTCCTGTGGTCCAAGGTTCAATTCCCAGCACCACCACCTTAGGCCAGAGCTCAGCAGTTCTTCTTCTTCTAGCGTTTGCCCTTCTTCCGTAGCCAGTCAACAGCGTCAGGTTGAGCCTGATGTAAAGTTTCGAGACCTCCTTTGAATCTGGAGAGGTGGCAGTCGTTGACTATGTGGGTCATAGTCAGTCTGTAGCCGCAGGGGCAGTTCGGGTCGTCTCTGGCTCCCCAGCGATGGAACATAGCAGTGCTCTGGTCTATCTCTCTGTATCTTTCTCATTGAAAATAAATACAATATATTAAAAAAAAAAAACTTTAAAAAAGAATTGTAACATATAAGCTAGTAAAAAATTGTTTTTAATGCAGCTTAATTATCTTTAAGACTTTATGAAAAGGACAGTGGTTATTGAGGCAGTGGTGGTGGAGGGGAGCCCCGGCAATGTGGTGAGTGTGGTGTATAACTATACCCCTATAATCTTATTTACTTGCAAACCGTCATTAAATCATGAATAAAGAGGTCCTTTTGATATCATATACAAAATTAGCAAACAGTTGAAATATTTGAAGAAAGGTTGATTACTTAGAACTGTATGCAGGAAAGTGACTTTCCTGCACGCTTCTCTCAATTCATACCAAGTGATATTGCATCTGCTGATCCCAAGCTAATCAACACAGCAAGTACCACCTCAGCATGCTTCACTTCAGACTGTCAGACGTCTGACACGGAATGTCAACCCTTCAGCCTCATTACTTGGGTAAGACCTTTCCTTTCATAGGATTCTCTAATTCCATTCCAGGAGGTTCACTTCCTAACAAAGTCCCCAAACCTAGATATAGACCAGGTCCCATAAGATAGACCATATGGTCACATGTATCCATAAATTAGGGCAAAATATATACCTGAAAGCAAAAGTACACAATAGTCTACAGTGAGTCAGTATGAAGTTCCTAATGAAATAGTGTCTATTTAGACTTAGATACCCTCCTCAGCTACTTCCTATTACACTTCCCTCACTCACAAAAAAATAAACAAAAATCAAATTAAAAAAGAACAATATATAGCCTCAGAATTAATCCCAATGAAAGTAGACAACTTGGGCAAATTACAGAAAACATGATGAAATATCATTAATGTAACGACGCCAGCCAGACTCCTTTACAGAGAGACTAAGCAATTACAGAAGCCAGATCGTCCACTTTCTGCACCCAAAAAAGAATTTTGGTCCATACTCCCAGAGGGATAAAGAATAATAAAAAAAGAAAAAAAAGAAAGAAAACTGAGAAATGTTACACCTGTAACTGTAAACCATCAATTCCTCCAATAACAATAAATAAATAAATAAAATATCAAAAGGAAAAGAAAAACATAGAGAAGCTTCCAATGGAGGGAATGGGACACAGAACATTGGTGATTGGTACTGTATGGAGTTGTACTCCTGTTATATTACAATCTTGTTAATCTTTATTAAATCACTAATAAAAATAAAAAAATTAAATTTAATGATATGAACTAATAGCAAAATTACTAATATCTAAATTTGCTAAAGAAAAAAAAAGCCCTCAAAATGCACACTTTATGGATTTGACTAAAGGTACTATAAAGTTAAAATAGAAACTTGCCCTTCTAAAACTGGGTAATGTTAAGGTTCAGGTGGCCCAATAAGCATAGTTCCATGTGCAACCAATCACAGTGTAACAGGAAAACAAAAATAAGGGCAAGAGTTTAGAAAGGGCTAGTGAAAGAATGAACGAATGATGCGAAATTGAGAGAAAAAAACAACATTGAGTCTGGCTCTAAAAGCTGGTTGATTGAAGGCATTTAGTGCATGAAGTGCATTTAGTGCATATTCAGTCTTTAAAATTAATGAGATGGTGTTCTATTGTTGACCTAAAAAAAAGATAACCATGTCACACCATTAAATGAGTAAAGCAAGATGAAAAGGTGTGTGTGTGTGTGTGTGTGTGTGTGTGTGTGTGTGTGTGTGTGTGTGTGTGTGTGTGTGTGTGAAAGATTACAGAAGCTTCCAACTGCATTTGAGTTTCCCTAAGGAAGTAAGAGTTAGGGTTGGCATTATGTTAAGCAGAGTGGTAACAGTGCTGACTATCGGTAGAATGAGGTGGGAAGTTGATTTGTTTAGTTTTTATAGTCTCATTTTATTGTATTGTTATGGTTGTCATCACATGAGTTTCATCACTCTGGGTCAAGCTTTCCCAATAGAAATAGAGTCAGAGACCCAGAAAAGGAGAGTGGCGGGTACTACCACACCGAAGCCTGCAGATATGTGGTATAGGTGGATTTAGGTCTGATTCGTGCACACAGCAAATCAGGAGCACTTTCTGATGAGTTACTGTACCAGTCCATGTTTTTATTTTAATTTACAACATTTATTTTGAATAGCTACAGAGGGAACTTGAGAGGGAAAGAAGAGACAGAAAAGTAGAGAGAGAGAGAGAGAGAGCTATACAGCACTGTTTCACAACTTGTGTAACATCCTCTCTGCAGGTGAGGACTAGGGGCTTGAACCTGGGTCCCTGAGCATTATAATCTGTGTGCTCAAGCAGCTGTGCCACCCACTTTTTTAATACTTGAGAAAAGAACAACACCAGCTAGAACCAAATACATATTTCCTTAAGAAGAGGCCATAGGGGTTGGCGGGCAGGAGATGATGTTGAGCACACACATTACCATGTGCAAGGACCCAGGTTCAAGCCCCCAGTCCCCACCTGTAGGGGGGAATTTCCATGAGGGGTAAAACAGTGCTATAGGTACCTCTCTTCTCTCTTCCTCTCTACATCCCACACACCTCTCAATTTCTCTCTGCTCTATAACATAAAATAAAAGAACAGAATTTTTTTTTTTTTTTAAAGAAGAAGCCATAGAGTTTATAGACTTGACATGGTCTTAGTGTTGCGATGTCTTATTACTACTGTTGGGAACCGAATTCTGCTCAGTTTTTAGCTTTGCGTTTAATTCAATAAATGACATAAAACAGTGAAGTCCACTTGCTGAATAAGAATAAAAGGGAAAAGTAGAATTTTTTTAGTTGACCTACTACTTTATTTATTTATTTTATTTCTCTACTGGGAGATTAATGTTTTGCAGTAGATAGTATTAGGATAGTTTATACATGCAAAACATTTCCCTGTTTTCCACATAACAATTCAACCCCCACTAGGTCCTCAGCCATCATGTTCCGGGACCTGAACCCTCCCCCCCACCACCCACCCCAGAGTCTTTTACTTTGGTGCAATACACCAAACCTAATCCAAGTTCTGCTTTGTGTTGTCTCTTCTGATCTTGTTCTTCAACTTCTGCCTGTGAATGAGATCATCCCAAATTTATCCTTCTGTTTCTGACTTACCTCACTGAACATGATTTCTTCAAGCTCCAGCCAAGATGGGCTGAAAATGGTGAAACTGCCATTTTTAATAGAAATTTGAGATAGACACACACCCCTTAAGTGTATTTCTTCTCCGTTTTGCCCTGTATCTTCCCTTGTCCATTGATGCCTATGATTTCATTGAGTTAGAAACACCCCGATATCATTCTGATGCTGCTATAGAATTTATGGTCTCAGATGGCCAAAGACTATGTTTTATTATTTCATTGTTTCCCCTGAATGTAATTAGAGGCTGTGAACTCGTAGGCCTTCAGCAGGTAGGTAATGAATTACGGGAGCAAAGAAGGAACGAAGATGGGAACAGGCAGACACTAAACAGCTGCCTTATGAGTGATCTCTATGAAGCCGCATCATCCACACATCTCTTCCTTCCTCCATCCTCCCCTCTGTTCTCATTCCTTAGTCACAAGGACTGCTCTCTTCCCTCATTCAGATACCATATCCACAGAGAAAAATGGCTACCCAGCAATTCATCAGTTTGTCAGCTCCCACACTCAGTTTTCCTGGCTACATTTCAGCTCCTGGTGGGGGACCCACAGCCTGTGGCCCGGTTTGCAGAGTGGCCAAAGAGCACATCTGGATTGAGCATTTCATTTCCAATCCAAACCTGGATGTATTAACGCTCTGTCATATTTAATATATACTGGGCAGCATGTAGGTGGCTAGATTTGGACTCCCTGGAAAAACACAAGGCATGACATTGTTGAGGCTAAACCAGCAGGGGGTAGAACTCTTTGTGAAGCTATATACTAAGTTCCAAATATACTGAGGTTGTTGACAGGTCTTATTACCTTTGCACTTAAAGATCTTATTATATTTGCAGCAAAGATTTATTATATTGACTTTTATTGCTTTCGCAGTTTGGGATATTTTTGTATTTGTCACGAACTTATTCCATTTGTGTGCTCCCTGAGTCTGTATCTGAAGCTTGCTCCAGGAGCAGGCTGTGAATAATTTCACCTGTTGGCATTACAATTGCAGTCTATGTCTATTACCACTCCGCTAACATGTCACAGTATTTGCAGGTGCTGCATATTACATTAGCGGTCTGAATATTTTAAAGTCTGCTGTTCAGGGACAATACCACCAGATGAAGAAGGGGCACAGACCTAACAAGTGTTCAAACTTTTGGCAAATGGAAAAAATTGCATTGGGGGTCAGGTGGTGGTACACTCACTGAGCACACACATTACAGTGCAGAACAACTCAGGTTCAAGACACCAGCTCCCACTGTGGGTGAAGCTTCATAAGCAGTGAAGCAGGTCTATAGGCCTCTCTCTCTCTCTCTCTCTCTCTCTCTCTCTGTATGTGTGTCATCCTCTTGCTTGCTGTCTCTCCATCTCTCTCTATCTCCCCTTTCCCTCTTGATTTCTGTGTCTCAATCCAAAATAAATAAAATATTTTAATTAAAAAAGAAAATGCATTGAGTTGGAAAAGTTGGCTCTTATTTATAAACTAATTTTAGGAGTACATAGTCAATGGACTGAACTCAGTGTAATGTGTCCGCACAAACATTAAATTGTCTGTATATCTTGTTTTTTCAAATTTCCAACGACACACTAGGGGCTATGGATCAGCCTGCCAAAGCCAATGTTCAGTGGAGAAGCAATTACAGAAGTCAAGACTTCTACCTTCTGTACCCCATAAAGATCTTTGGTCCATAATCCCAGTATGGTAAATGTTAGGGGAAGATGAACAGAGGGCTCTGAATTCTAATTCTATTAGGACCCAGAGAGAGAAGAGAAAGAAAGGGAAAAAAAATAATAGAATTCAGGAGTAGTAGGTATAACTTAGAATGGAAAAGAAGGCAGGGTAATAGAAAAAAAAAAAAGGATATATACATAGTGAACACATATCTGTGATCATGGGAGAACTACTGCAGTTTACAATGGAGGGAGGGGATGGGGACACAGAACTCTGGTGGCAGGTAAGGTGTACAATTATAACCCTATTATCTTCCAATTTTTTAAATCAATCTTAAACCATTAGTGAAAATTTTCCAACAGTTTCATATGATTTACAACATGAAGGTCAGAAATCAACTTTGGATTTATAATCAATGTATGTTTTGAAAGTAATTCCCTGCCTGGATTATCTCTGTCTTAAAAGACTAGGAGATAATCTTATAAAACTATATATTAAGGGCTTGAGAGATAGCATTGTGGTTATGTTTAAGACTTTCAGGCCTGAGGTTCTCAGATCCCAGGTTCAGTCCACAGCACTACTGTAAGCCAGAGCTAAGCAGTGCTCTGGTATGACTGTCTGTCTGTCTCTTTATGTCTCTTTTTCATCAGCACATAAAATGCTTTGTAAAAAATAAATAAGTAAGTGATGCGGGAGATGGTGCAGTAGATAAAGCATTGGACTCTCAAGCATGAGATCCTGAGTTCAGTCCCTGGCAGCACATGTACCAGAGTGATATCTGGTTCTTTATCTCTCTCCTCCTATCTTTCTCATTAATAAATAAATAAAATATAAATAAATAAATAAATAAAGCCACATAGATGAATTTCAGCAGAGTATTCAGTCTAATGATTAGAATTAAGGGAAGAATTTGATGGATTCGACACTACAACTCACTGGCTACTCCATTTACAACCCAGGCAATCTGTATTTAAGTGAACCATTTTCTGAAGTGTCATGGCTGGTTCTTGCTCATGGAATCTGTAAGAGTGGCCATCTGGGCCAAAGGGAAGCCTGGAATAATTCAAATACCTGGTGGTAGCAGCAGCTGCAGAAGTAAAATAGTAATCATCATGGAAGAAGCTTAAGTTTACTGAGTGTTTATGACTTGCCAGTCACCTCTGAAAAGTACTTGCATTAATTAATTAATCATCCTAACAGCCCTAGGAGATAATGACAATAATTAGTTCTGTTTGACTGGTGAGAGACTGAGTCATTGAGAAGATAAGCAATTTGCTAAAAACACAGAAGTGGCATAGAAAGAACCAGGTCTGAAGCCATATAATTTGGCTTTGAAGTTCAAAGACTTAATGCCTGGACCATTTATCTATCATTTACCACCCCACCTCCAACAATACGAAGGAAGACAGGGCTTCACATTTCTTATACATATGTTTCACACTTAGTTCTTATTCATGTTATGACTTCAGCTATTTTTTTTTTTCTGGATTTTCTCCATGTCTATAGAAGACGAACTATAGAATACAACCCATGTGTAAATAATTTTTAAAAGGGTGTTTTCACCATTGCAAAGAACTATGTCCTAACTCCAAATAACTTTTTTTTGTAGTTTTCATTATTAATTATTTAATAGCCCTACAAGTGACGTAATCGTGGTTTACACAATTGTAAGATTTCAAGGGTGGGCCTGTGAGTTAGTTCACTTGGAAGTCATCTCTTCACCCTGCACATGATCTGGCTCCACCATATCAGGGAAAACTTCTGTATATCCTCTCTCTCTCTCTCTCTCTCTCTCTCTCCATATATATATATATATATATATGAAAAAGCTCACCCTTAGTGGTGAAGCCCCAGTGAAGAAAAAAGAAATAATAAATTCAGGGGTACACTTTCATACCCAAAGATGTGTGTGTATATGAGTGTGTGTGTGTGTGTGTGTGTGTGTGTGTGTATGTACATATCTATCCTCATAGTTCTTGCACCCTTTCCCTAATAACCACCACTGAAAACAATCTGTCTTTAAAACAATATTAGTCCAAGTTGCGATCAATCCAATCGTATTATTTATTTATTTATTTATTTTTCCCTTTTGTTGCCCTTGTTTAGCATTGTTGTGGTTATTATTGTTGTTGTTATTGATGTCATTGTTGTTGGATAGGACAGAGAGAAATAGAGAGAGGAGGGGAAGACAAGAGAGGGGGAGAGAAAGATAGACACCTACAGACCTGCTTCACCGCCTGTGAAGCGACTCCCCAGCAGGTGGGGAGCGAGGGGCTCGAACCGGCATTCTTAAGCAGTTCCTTGCCCTTGCGCTTTGTGCCACGTGTGCTTAACCCACTGCGCCACCGCCTGACTCCCAATCCAATCGTATTCTATGTTCTCTCCCTTCCCTCTGCTCCTCTCTGTTCCTCTCAGAAGATGTTCTAGCTAACTTCCTCCCCCAACATAGTTAAAGTAGCTGTTGATGATTACAGTCACAACAACTTCTTCATCACAAGTTTACCCATGCCTAGTAAGGGTTTTGCTGTGACTATCCAAGACACAGACAATGAGATGTGATGGTATGATTTAGTCCTTGAAATTATTGTGAGACAAAGTATGTTTCATAGAAGTATGTTTGTTACCACACTGCCTAACAAATAATGAGATGACAACTTTTCCATAAATATAAATATGAATAGAGAAAAAGCAGAAAAAAACAAACTCACAACCTTACTTTTGGGAACATTTTCTGAAATCTTTGTTCACGTAGGTGTTCTGGATCAAAAAAATGGTTCCCTAGTCAAAATTTTTGGAAAGACACTGTACTGCATGAGCTTCTTCTAAATTAAAATGGCAAGAGTCTTTTAAAACTACAAAAAGATTCAATAAAAAAAAAACTGTTTAACTGGACTTAACTTAGAATTTATACACTTGAAAAAAATGGAAAGGTACTTTAATAGAAAGTCATGAACTGAATGGCTGTATCTCAAAAGACCTATAGGTCGAAGGATAATGCAAAACTCTTTGTAACACTCACTGTGAGGATGATTAGGTAAGGTATTTGAGAGGTAGTTAGCTCAACTGATGTCCCAGGGCAGGGCTGTCATGAGAGGATTAGGGTCTGTGTAGGAGACAACACTAAGTTTGATTTCTTTCTTCACCATGTGATAAAAGAATAGGAAGGAAACCAGCAAAAAAGAGGGGTCCCCACCACATACAATTCTGGCATCCTGATCAGGTACTTCCCAGCCTCTAGAATGGTGATAGAAACATGGAGTTTGTGTGTGTGTGTGTGTGTGTGTGTGTGTGTGTGTGTGTGTGTGTGTGTGTTTTAACTGCTGCTGGGGTTATCACCGGGGTTCTCTGTCCACACTAGGAATCCACTGTCCACTGCTCCCAGTGGCTTTTTTTTTTTTTTTTGATACAGATAGAGAGAAATTGAGAGAGGAGACAGAGAAAGAGATCTGCAGAACTGCTTCACTGCTCATTAAGCTTCCCTCCCCTCACAAGTGGGGACTGAAGATTTGAACTCGGATCCTTTCACATGGCAATGTGTACATACACTCTACCAGCTGTGTCAACACCTGGCCTTAAAATGTCTGCTGTCTCAGTCACCTCATCTATGTTCATTTGTGCTAGTAGCTCAAGTAGTAGAAGCCAATGGATCCTGTCACAGAATGTGTCTTCAGGCAAAACTTCTCATATGTCAATGTGAATATTCATTGCCTGCAGTTTTCATTAAAATAGAGATACAGAGGCCCACAAAATAGCTTCCTTGGATAGTTCACTATTTTGCTTGTGTGTGACCAGGCATTGAGCCCACCCTCCACCACGATGAAGGAAGCTTTCTTGTTGTGGTTTCTTTCTTTTTTTCTTTCTTCTTTTCTTTTCTGTATTTTTCTTTTTCTTTTTTGCTTCTAGAGGCTTGGTGCCTGTAGTACGAATCCACTGCTCCTGGAGGTCATTTTTCTCATTCTGTTTCCCTTGTTGTTATTGTTGCCATTGATGTTGTTGTTGTTGGATAGGACAGAGAGAAATGGAGAGAGGAGGGGAAGACAGAGAGGGGGAGAGAAAGATAGACACCTGCAGACCTGCTTCACCATTTCTCTGTCTCTTTTCCTCTTTATCTACCTCTCTCCTCTCGATTTCTGTCTCTATCCAATAAGTAACTAATATAATACAAAAAAATTAAAAATAAAACTACCATATACGCCAGTAATTCTGCCTTTGACTACCTGAAAAAATGAAAAATGAAAATATTAAATAGAAAAGATATATGGACCTCTCTGTTCACTGCAGCATTATTACAAAAGCAAAGACATGGAAACAACCCAACTGATCACCGATATATGAATGGACACAAAAGTATGTATGCACAGAGAGCAAGAGAATGGAATAGCAGTACAGAGCCACAAAGCTAATAGGATTGTGATTGTGTCATTTTCAGCAGTATGGAGGGACTTTGATGGTACCACTCAAACTGAAATAAGTCAGACACATATCATATGAACTCACACTGAAAGACTCAAGCTATAGGGAACATTAGTGACGGGTATGGTGTGGAACTATACACTTTAATCTTAAATCTTGTTTTTGTTTGTTCGTTTTGCCTTTTATTTTTTTTACCTCCAGGATTATCACTGGGGCTCAGTGTACCTGCACTATGGACCCATTGCTTCAGGTGGCCACTTTTTTTCCATTTTATTGAGTAGGACTTAGAGAAATTGAGAGGAGAGGAGGCGATAGGAAGAGAGAAAGACGGACCCTTGCAGACCTGCTTTGTTGCTTATAAAGCATCTACGCCCCCTGCAGGTAGGGAGCTAGAGGCTCCAGCTGGGATCCTTGCATGGGTTCTTGCACTTAGTACTATGTGCCACCTGGCCCCCTAGTCTTACAATCGTGTAACCGCCTACTAATCACCAAAAGAAACATATTAACAAACAAACAAAACTCCAAGCTTAGAGTATAGAGAGCAGACTGGTGTTTGCCAGAGGCAGAAGTATGGTGGCAGAGAAAGAAAAAATAAATAAAGGTCAAAAGGCCTTTATCTGGGGAATGTTATGCATGTACAAACTATTGTATTTATTGTTGAATGTAAAGCATTAATTCCCCAATAAAGAAATAAATTATTAAAAATAATAAAAATAATAAATAAATAAATAAATAAAAAGAAAAAAAGGGCACAAACTCTGAGTTATAAAATAAACAAAAGAGAGTGTACAGCATAGTGACTATATGGCACATCTGAACATTGCTAAGAGTATTGATGACAAAGTTTTCATCACAAGAAAACAGTTGTAACCATCTCTCATGACAATGTATACTGGACTTCCTATGATGATCAGTTCACAATATATACAAACATAAGACTCTTATGTGGAATCCTGAAATCAGTATAATGTTTTATGTCAATTATACTTAAATGAGAAGTAGAAGGGGATAGCTTAAGATGTCTAACATGGAGTAACTTAATACATTCCAGACTTAAGTAATCTACTTTACAAATACCACTTTCTGCATATTTAATCTCCACATCAAACCAAGGAAGTTTGTATTATGTGCCTTGATCAGATAAAAGGTAGAGTCTGAAAGGAACTGTTACAAGACCAGTGGATAAGTAAGTATACAATCCAGGGTTTTATCTGAAGTTTTGACAATAAGAAAATGTATTTGATTCAGCAAATACGCCTTAGGAGGCCACTATGTACCGAGTATTGAGTCCTGGCTGTTTATTGGAGCAATGTTTCCCAGTTATTGTTATTGCAAAGGAAGGGAAACAAGCAAGCATAAAAAATAAACAAACACACACACACAAAACACCTGTAAACAAATCCCTTAGTCATAGCAAGAATCTGTTGTGCCTTTTGCCTCTAGGGATATGAAATCTGTTCAATACAGATTAAATGGTTTTGAGTCCTGATTATAAAACAACTAATAGGACTAAGAGCTTTAAGTTTTCCACCCAGAGTTTAGCTGACAATTTTCCTTTCTTCATCTCAGCAACCTCCCCCCAACAATTACATACTTTGCTAAGTTTATTTATATAGTGAAATTGACAGCATGTGCTGAGAGCCAGTGAGGGGTAGGGATGGCAGAAAACTCAGGGGTCTTGCAAGGTTCCTGTGGTTCCATGTCAGCCACAGAGCAGAGTGGTGATTCAGATGAAGTAACCTTCCCTTCTTATAAACAGAGCAAGTTAAAACCAAATCATCACTTTCCAAAATGTAATTTTTTGAAGCATTTCCTCATGCAGCTATTAGAGGGATAATGGATTCTTTGTAGGCGTATTCAGAAGAGAAATCTTATTTAAAATACTAGATTCCTCAATTAAAGAATCAAACTAGAACCTCAGGTGACTTTTATCTTTGGATGTATCCCAAATCAAGTTCATTCTTTACTATGGCATCCCTTGTAATGAAGTAAATTGATTCAGATTATGTAAATTATGAGGGGCTGGGTGGTGGCGTACCTGTTTGAGCACACATGTAACCATGTGCAAGGACCCAGGTTTGAGCCACTATTCCCCTGCAGGGGGGAAGCTTCACGAGCACTAAAGCAGGTCTGCTGGAGTCTATCTTTCCCGCTCCCTTTCTGCCTCCCCCCCCTACATACCCCATTTCTCTCTATCCTATCAAATAAAATGGAGAAAAAAATAAAATAAACTTACGTATTATAAATAAATAAATTATTGCAAAAAGAAGATGTTCTATGTAATATAGTAAGAGTTCCCTAGACACTGTGCACTTTATCATTTAATAATTCATTTTTGTATCAGAACTGTTTGTTTTTTTTTTACTCTCTCATACAATAATATCATGTAGGAAATATTTGTGGAAGAAAGAACCAATGGGAGGATGATAGAGAGAAAGAAGAAAAGATGGAAGGAAGGAAGGCAGGAAGGAAGGGTGGCCGAATGAATGAGCTGGATGATGACACACGTGTTACAATGCACAAGGACCAAGGTTCAAGCCCTGGTGTCACCTTCAGGGGGAAAGCTTTGCAAGTGGTGAAACATGGTTGTAGGTGTCTCTCTGTCTCTCTTCTTCACTGTCTTCCCCACCCCTCTCAATATCTGTCTCTATCCAATAAATAAATAAGTAAATACCATATTTTTAAGAAAGGAAAGAAGAAAGGGAAGAGGGAAGGAAGGAAGGGAGGAAGGAAGGAAGAAAAGAAAGGAGGGAATGCAGGGAGAATTTGAAATAATTCTAAGTTTTTCCAAATTAGTCCCCAATGAACAAATTTCCTTTAAGAAATGGGAAGACATATGTTCCTATAACTAGATGTAAATGACTATGTGCAACGTACTATATTAATATGGTGACAGCTATTAATTAGATACTTTGATCTGCTCAGACTGTTATAACAAAGTACTATATACTGCAGTGGACTTTACAGCAAATATCAATTTCTTACAGTTCCAGAGTTGGGGAGACCTTTCTTTAAGAGGTGCCAGCATGTCATGTGGTAGGGAGAGCTCCCTTCCAGATGTTCAGATTTCCATGTGCTCACTATATCCTCACGTGCCCTTTCCTTGGTAAAAGAGAGAAGACCTTCAATTCTATTAAGGCCTCTCTTTCTGACTAAGTTTAACTTTAATTACTCCTGAGAGTTCTATCTCCAAATATAGTCACACTGGGAGTCAGGGTCTTATCACATGCATTTTTGAGGATCACACTTCAATCTTCTATATTGACACAATGGAAAACTTACATTCAGGCATCCCTATCAAACCATTTAAGAGGAAACAGATACATCATGGTAATATTGGCTAGCCTGTATTTTTACCTTCAAAAAGCTGTATTTTTGATGTATTCCATTTATAAATGATTTTTCTTTCTTTCTTTTTTTCCTCCAGGGTTATTACTGGGCTCGGTGCCTGCACCATGAATCCACCGCTCCTGGAGGCCATTTTTCCCCCTTTTGTTGCCCTTGTTGTTGTATTATTGACATTGTTTATATTGTTCCTTGTTGGATAGGACAGAGAGAAATGGAGAGAGGAGGAGAAGAAAGAGAGGGGGAGAGAAAGATAGACACCTGCAGACCTGCTTCACCACCTGTGAAGCGACTTCCCTGCAGGTGGGGAGCTGGGGGCTCAAACCGGGATCCTTACACTGGTCCTTGTGCTTAGCGCCACATGCGCTTAACCCACTGCGCCACCGCCGGACCCACGATTTTTCTTTTTAGTCCTCAAAAATTAAATGCTAAAATGTTTGTTTTCTCTTAAAAATGTAGTTTTAACTTACTTTATTCAAATGTGCACTTTCTAATTAGAGCTTCATAGACACTTTCAAAAAGGTCATGGTTTTATATTAAGGATCTAAGTTTATAACAAAAATAGTTTTAGCCATGAAAATGAAAAGCTTATCTTTTTGACTCAAATAATCTCTCTAACAGTGAATAGGGATAAAAAATTAGAAGTCCAGACAGCAGAATGATTCAAGTTGTTGACATAAAGTGTATCCAAATTAAAATAAGAAGCATTTAATATCCCACTAATCTTTTTTCATATTAATTTTTTACAAAATACTATGTCCACACATCACTGATTCTATTATTTATTATTAATATCCCCACAACAAAAAAGTCAGAAAATATTTACAATTCAACACCATTAAAAATGAGGAAGTAGGGAGTCGGGCAGTAGCGCAGCGGATTAAGCCCACGTGATGCAAAGCGCAGGGACAGGAGTAAGGATCCGGGTTCAAGCCCCCCCCCACTCCCCACCTGCAGGGGAAGTCACTTCACAGGTGGTGAAGCAGGTCTGCAGGTGTCTGTCTATCTCTCCCCCTCTGTCTTCTCCTCCTCTCTCAATTTCTCTCTGTCCTATCCAACAACAACATCATCAACAACAAAAAAACAACAAGGGCAACAAAAGAGAAATTAAATAATAATAAAAAAATTTTAAAGTGAGGAAGTGATCTAGACAGATGCTGAATCAAAGAAGATATTCAGATGAACGACGAGCATAAGAAAAGAAAATATTCCAGTCACTGATTATTAGAGAAATACACATTAAGCCAAGGAGGCAGCACCTTACATGTATGAGAACGCCATAGACTGAAAAGAACGGTAACAAGGGCTGGCAAGGGTGCAGAGGAAAAAGAAACCTTTCTACACTCTTAATGGGAGTGTAAACTGGTCCAGTCTCTGCAGACTGGAAATTCCTGAGAACACTAGGAAGGAAGGTATTTACCATAGGACCCAGCAGCCACCCTCCTAGGCATCTCTCCAAAGAATACAAAAATCACATAGCCTAAAATAATCTCTGTTCACAGCAACACTGATAATTAAACTTTGGCTCCTTCTTGTTCCTCTTCTGTTCCTTCTTACTTTTCTCTCTTTCTCTCTTTTTCTTCTCCCTATCTCTACCACTTCCATCCATCCTTCCTTCCTTCCTTCCTTCCTCCCTCCCTCCCTCTGTTCCTTCCTTTCTTCTTTCCTTCCTTCCTCCCTCCCTCCCTCCCTCTGTTCCTTCCATTCTTCTTTCCTTCCTTCCTCCCTCCCTTCCTTCCTTCCTTCCTTCCTTCCTTCCTTCCTTCCTTCCTTCCTTCCTTTCTTCCTTTCTTCCTTCCTTCTTACCAGGGTTATCTCAGAGGTTCAGTGACTAGACAATGAATGACTCCATCACACCCAGTGGCCATTTTTCTAATTATTTAAAAAAATTTCTGACTCTAGTAGAGAGGGAGCAAGGCAGAGACAGACATCATGACACTATGCAGGTAGGGAACAGGTCTTTGTGTCTGGTAATGTGTATGCTGTACTGGCTGCTTCAGCACCCAGCCTCATTTTTTAACTTCTTATTTTGTTCTCAGTGGCTAATTCAAACCCTTTTGTAATAGAAGCAATGAAAATCATCAGAGCCAGTGGAGTAGCTGACTTGAACAGCATGCTGCTATGCCATGTGTGTGACCCAGGTTTGAGCCCAGCCCCCATCTCACTGAAGGAAGTGTCAGTGTTGTGGTCTCTTTCACTCTCTCTGCATTTATGTTCCTATGAAAAAAAATTAAAAAATAATAATTGGGGCCAAGAAGTAGCATACCTGGTTAAGCTCACACATTAGACTTTGCAAGAACCCGGGTTCAAACCTCTGGTCCCCACCTGCAGGTGGCAAGCTTCACAAGTGGTGAAGCAGGGCATCAGGTGTCTCTCTGTCTCTTTTTTATCTTCTCTTCCCCTCTTAGTTTTTTTCTGTCTCTATCCAATAATTAAAAAAGAAAAAAATCATCAAGTTAAGTTTTGTAAGGGGTATATATCTTTTAAAAATAAATCCATTTATAGAAATTACCAAAATATTAATCTTTGTAAAATATAAAGCATTTTCATGTCTCCTGAATAGACGAAATTAATACAAAGTAAATAACATAAACTTTGAAAGCAGATAGATTAGTAGATAAACATTGGGTGAATTAATAAATTAATGAATGTATGAATGAATTTTCTTAAACTTCTTCAGTTTACATCTTCCTATGAAGTGTTTCTCAGTATCTGTATCCCCTGAAAAAATAATGGAAGTGTATATTATCTGTCTGTCTCCTCTTTAGAGGAGAAGTCAGTGATCTCTTATTTAATAAACCATTCAGGAGCTTCTAAGACATGTAATGAAACAGAAGTGGGGGGAGTACGAGTGGTGGCACACCAGTTAAGCACACGTAGTGTGAAGCTCAAGGATGTCAGTTCGAGCCCTCGGCTCTCCACTTACAGGGGGTTGCTTCACAAGTAGTTAAGCAGGTCTGCAGGTATCTATCTTCCCCTCCATTTCCCTCTCAATTTCTCTCTGTCCTATCCAATAAACTGGGGGGAAATGGCCTCTAGGAACAGTGGATTCATAGTGTAGGCACTTCTTCTTCTGGCGTTTGCCAGTGTAGGCACTGAGCCTCAGCAATAACACTGTAGGCAAAAAAAAAAAAAAAAAAAAGAAAAAAAAGAAAAAGAAAAAGAAAGAAAGAAATGGGAAAGCCGATTAGCTAGCCTATTTGACATTGTTGAGACTATGTATTCCAAAGACCTTGGAGCCAGGCATTGACATACTTGATTAAAGTCCCTGGTCCCCACCTGAAGCGGGAAAAGCTTCATGAATGGCGAGGCAAGGCTGCAGGTGTTTCTCTGTCTTTTTCCCTCTCTACCTCCCCTCCACTCTCAATTTCTCTCTGTCTCTATCCTATAATAAATAAAGAAATATTGAAGAAGAAGGAGGAGGAGGAGGAGGAGGAGGAGGAGGAGGAGGAGGAGGAGGAGGAGGAGAAGAAAAATCTTATCCCAGCAAAGCCAAATGAAGCAAAACACATGCAATGATGAGATTATATGATGCTCATGTGAGATTTAGTTCCAAATAAATAATAATAATAAAATCCTAAGAAGAGTCTCAACAAAATTTCACTAAAAGATGTGAATAGTGCATAACCTCAAGTTCTGAAAGATAATGTAGTATTTATAGGAAAGTCTTCCAAAAAGAAAAAAAAGTTAAAGACAGAGCTTGAAAATAAGTTTTAAGTCAAGCTTCTATCTAGGTCAACCCTAGATCAAAGAATAAGACAAAATCCACATCAAGGTGTAGGCTGTGAAAGTAGTTTGCCAAAGGGCCAGGCAAGAAGTCCTCATGGGAAGAAAACCTATACTTTGGATACTTTCAGAAAAAAAATGAGTTTGGAAATCAACTTTGTCATACCTTAGAGAGCTCACGCAGTGGGGGGGGAGGTACTCTATAAGCATTTCTGCTCTGAGAAAATCTTCAGACAAATGTCTAAATCCAATTTCTCTAGAGACTCCATTTTGGGGAGAAGGCCAATAGATGTGATCAGAGTGGGTAAGCATTCTGTCAAAGATGATATCTTCATGTTTACTCATGAGTCCACATAGGAGAGAAGTTATAGGAAATACAGTCTGCATGTGGATGAAAATTTAACTTGACATCTCCTGCAAAAACCACCTGACTATTCCTAAAACATATGGAAGTTACTTCGGGATTGCCTGCACTTAAAGGATTACTCATGCTACTGTGTCCCTTGGTTGCTGGTGTGAGTATTCTGTTCACTACAACAAAAATCACATGTTCAGCTATTATGCTTTAAAATATTCTTAAACTCTAGAGAGGCTACAAAAAGTGAATCAAGAAAGATGACTTCCTTCTTAGAAGGTTGTAATCAAGGAAATAGCTCAAAATGTAGTCAAATATGTTTTTTAGGTTAAAATTCTAAGTGAATCAGGCAACATGATTACAAAAATACAAGGATTTTTTTTTTTCTTCACAGTGATTAGTATCTAGAGAAGAAGCTGAAGATGACATAAAGTTTGAGTATGGGGAAAAGATAGGACGCTAGAAGGGTAAGAGGCTGAGAAACAAAATTTTTGGTTAGGGGAGATAAGAAAGAATGAGAATTAAGGTAGCAGATAGGATTAACCATGCTACTTAAGTGCCTTTAAGATAGGAATTATCCTGACTTATTTGGTGGCTTGAATATAATCACAGAAGATGATGATCAAAAAGGAAAAATAAGAGAGATAGAATTGCAGGATCCTGTGTTTTGTAATTCCACTGCTCCAGGTCAAAATTTCATTCAGATTTATAGAGAGACATCACAGCCTCAAAGTTTCTTCCATTGCCGTGGCAACTTCCATGTGATACTTGGACTCACACCTGGGCCTTGGGCTGGCACCTACCTGGTGAGATGACTCTCCATCCCCAGATTTTGAAGATGAAGACAGGAGGCACAGGCCAAGAATTATGATAGTTTCCAAAAGATGGAAAGGCTGAAAAAGTATTCTTTCCTTCACCCTTTTGAAAAACAACTATACCTTGAGACCTTGAGTCTAGACCTGTGAGATTCGTCAGAAGCTCTGACCACTGAAATTAGAAAATAGATCTTAGTAGGCTTAAGATGCTAAATCAAGATGATAACTTGGTATGGGAATAGAAAAAAAAAAGGTTAAGTGTGGCTTGTGAAAAATAACTGATTTATGGTGCAATTTAAAGAAATTAAATGGGGGAAGAGGTATGTGGTGGCACACCTGCTTGAACACGCATGTTACTATGTGCAAGGACCCAAGATTGAGCCCCAGTCCCCACCTACAGGGGAAAATCTTTGCAAGTAATGAAGCACAGTTGCAGGGGTCTCTCTGTCTCTCTCCCTCCCTATATCCCCGCTTCCCTGTCAGTTTCTGGCTATCTCTATCTAATAAATAAAAATAATGATTTAAAAATTAAAAAAAAAATAAATTAGTACAGGGAAGGCAGTTTGGCCTCAGACTTACTGGATGATCTAAAGATACAGTTCTTAAACATTTAACCCAAGAACATGAGAACACTAATTTGAAGGGACATATGCACTCCTGTATTCATAGCTGCATTATTCATAAGAGACAAAGAAGAGAAACAGCCTAAATGTCTATCAACAGATGGATTGATAAAGAATCTATGGGGTATATACTCCTTGGATTATTACTCTGCAATTAAAAGATGATATTGTGTCCTTTGGGATGAAATGGATGGAACTGGAGGTGACTGTGCTTAGAAAAGTATGTACAGAGGTGACAGACAATTACTAAGATGGCTTCACTCATTTGTGGAGTCTAGAGAACTGAGACACATTAGTTTCAACTAAAATAAAACACAAAACAGAATTAGACTGTCTCTAAAACTTTGTTAGAGAACTATGGTAGTTATCACTGGGAGGGTGAGAGCACAGGACTTTTGTGGTGAGTGTGGTGTGGAACTAGTCCCTATAATCTTACAATCCTGGAAACCACTATTAATTATAATTTTTTGTCATTCTCTGGGAATTTGTTTTTACTGGAGCTGGTGGGATAATGCTCTTTTTTTTTTTTTCTTGGATCTGTTTTTTTACTTCCAACATTCTTTGTTCTTCCAGTCTCTGGGGTTCTGTGCCAGCACTATGAATCCACTGTTCTTGGTGGTCATTTTTTCCTTGTTTCTTTTTCTTAACCTATTTTATTGGATAGGACAGAAGGAAATTGAGAGGAGAAGGGGAAAGAGAGAGAGACATTGACACCTGTATATCTGCTTGTGAAGTGACCCCCTGTAGGTAGGGAGCTGGGGTTCGAATATGAGTCATTATGCTTAGTACTATGTGCGCTCAATCAGGTATAGCACCACCCAGTTCCCTTAGTTATAATTTTTTAAAAATGGCTTTTAAAGATAAAGAAAGGCAGTGGTAGAAAATATAAAAGGAGAAGGGAACATAGGTAGGCATTAATACAATTGGTATATTCCTTTGTGTGAGGTCTAAACTCATGGGAGATCTGTAGAATCTAAGGATAGATAAATGAAAACTATTTTATAATAAAAGAGCCCAAAGTCAGAGGAATAGAGGCAACAACAGTTTAAGTTCTGAACGTCCAAAATATGAAAGTTACATTCCTACTGACACATTTCGAAGCGGAAGATATAGCAGTTGAATCTATTAAATACATTATATATCCATAATAGGGCAGAATATCTCACCTCTCACCAGATTCAATGTTCTTGTTCCATCAAAAGTTGAATTCATAGTATATGAAAATCTAAAAAGAATTGTAACTTCTCAGTCTCCATTACATTTAGATCTTATAATTAGATTTTGCCCATTGGAATCTGGATACAAATGATGTAAAAACTCATAATAAAAAAAAAATTAAGACAACTGATATACAACTTCCATATTTTCTTTCTTCTTCTACCCCCATGGAAGAATCACATGCTGGAGGGAGAGCAGGTCCCAGAATGACCAAAGGATAGAGAAATACTCTATCTTGTTGCAGCCAATGGAACACCCAATTGAGCACACATGTTAACCATGCACAAGGCTCAAGTCCTGGGTCCTCACCAGTAGGGGAAGAAGCTTCAGGAGTGGTGAAGCAGGGCTGCAGGTGTCTCTTTGTCTCTCTCCCACTCTATCTTCCTCTCCCCTCTCAATTTCTTCCTGTCCAATCAAATAAAAGGGAAATAAAACAAGGAAAATGGCCACCAGAAGTGGTGAATGCTTTGTGCAGACATCAAGCCCCCAGAATAAATTTGATAGCAATTTTTTTTTTAAAAAAAAGAAAAGATAATTGCCCTATATACCTCAGTAACTACCCAGGACAATTATTTGAGGAAAAAACAAACTTCTACTGTGTCAACCCACCAGTGTCTGTGTTCCCACAGCTAAATCTATCAGGACAAACCCATAAAGTTTTCAGAATACACTGGAGCATGATTAGTTAATGAAGTTTTGACTTCCTGTAAATAATATTAAACTCTATCTGCATAGATAAAGCACACCTACTCACATAGATGGCATAACTTCTTTAAACAAAAACTTTTTCCATTCATTTGCAAAAACTTTTTGAGCGATAAGGAAAGTCATGCAGCAGTAGAGCACAGGACTTGCAAGTCTGTGGGGGTGGGGTCTGCGCTTAGTTCCTGCCTATGCCTATACCTGCATGACATCTAGTTCTCATTCTCTCTCTCCAATAAATAAATAAATCTTTGAAAAATGTGAATATTTTAATAAACACATTATCAGCAACAATGAAGAGAGAAGGTAGCTCTCTATTCTAAATATCAGCAAGACATAAAGATAATTCCAGTGGAAAGTGAAAAGAGCAGAAATATATGTATTACTGCCCTAGGACCCTGTGCTTTCAACTGAGGTACATTCATATATACCTCATGTATGTTGTGCAAATTAAGAAAAACTCCCTCTTCTCCACTCAAAAACTAGTAAGAGTTCATAAATGTTACCGTGTATACTGCATTTCCCTAAGATGGCAAAGTAGGGAGCTTGTTGGTTCATTTCTAGAGGCTGATTTTCTGGACAAAAACTTCATCTACTTTTACAGCTCTTAGACTGAACTACAAATGTATCATCTCACAGCTCATTAGGTTCAGAGAAGGAATAATTTAGCTCACCATTATCCAGCCTTAATGGGGCATGGAAATGGGCTGAGCTCAGCTCTAAGCAGGCTGACCTGTTCTGAGACAAGGGCAGCCCGGCCAAGGCAGCCCCCATTCAGATTTAACAGAGAGTCAGTCAGATCAACTGAAAGCAGAGGGCAGAGAGGGCAAAGAGCGCCTTTCAGTTTTGATATTTCAGTATTTCCATATTGTCTGCAGCTCCACATGCTGTAATTTGAGATAGGTGAAAGGCAAGACATCTGGGTATTTGCCAGGTGGGTAGAGGAATAACCTGAACATTCTATAAAGCTAGGGTCAAGAAGAAAAGAAAGAACAAAAATTGACCAGATGTTTACACAGGGGATTTATTTTTATTTTTATTTTTTTTACTGCCAGCTCTTCCACTGAGCTTTACTTCATATGTGGCATTTTCTATTTTTCATGCCCCCTTCATTTTCTGCTTGGTGAATTCCAGGTTTTGCTAGTAAGCTTACAGGTGTTTACTGCTCTTTTTCCTTGGTCTTAATAACCACGACAATTGAATGGCATAGCTATCTATTCCATACATTGGAAGTACGTCTTAAAGCTCTGGATCTTGATTTCCTTCCATCAGAACATTTTCATCCAAGAGGCAGAATGATCACCCAGATTTATAAATACAAAAGACCAACGTCAAGACACATCATTGTAAAACTATCAAAAGTCAACGAAAAGGAAAAAAAAAAGTTGCAGACTGCTAGGGAAAGGAAAGAAGTTACATACAAAGGCAGAACTAGAAGACTTTCATCAGATTTCTCTTTACAAACTCTAGAGGCCAGGAGAGAGTGGAATGGCATATTCAAAGTTCTAAAGGAGAGGGAATTCCAGCCACGAATATTGTATCCTACAAAATTATCCTTCAGATATGAAGGAGAAATAAAGATTTTTCTCAAATATTCAAGAAGTAAAAGAAGTTTCCACAATCAGCAAGAACTACTGAACTGAGTCCCACAAGAAAAGAGGAAGCAGGGAGTCAGGCTGTAGCACAGCGGGTTAAGCGCAGGTGGCGCAAAGCACAAGGACCGGCATAAGGATCCCGGTTCGAACCCCGGCTCCCCACCTGCAGTTGAGACGCTTCACAGGCGGTGAAGCAGGTCTGCAGGTGTCTATCTTTCTCTCCTCCTCTCTGTCTTCCCCTCCTCTCTCCATTTCTCTCTGTCCTATCCAACAACGACAACAACAATAATAACTACAACAATAAAACAACAAGGGCAACAAAAGGGAATAAATAAATAAAATAAATATAAAAAAAAAGAGGAAGCAAAGGAATACAGGTTCCAAACACCAAGTTGAGATGCTACCACAATGTTAACCTGACTTGCCCAGACAAACAACTTCACCAACATACCCTGGAACCCCACCTCTCCAGAGCTCTACCCCAGTAGGGAAATATAGGGATGGGCTGGGAGTATGGATCAACCTGTCAATGCCCATTTCCATAGGAGAAGCAATTACAGAAGCCAGGCCTCCCACTTTCTGTACCCCATAATGACCATGGGTCCATGCTCCCAGAGAGATAAACAATAGAAAAGCTTCCAGTGGAGGGAGTGGGATATGGAACTCTGGTGGTGAGAAATGTGTGTAATTTCACCCCCTTCTTTTTTTATATTTATTTATTTATTTATTTATTTATTTATCTATTCCCTTTTGTTGCCCTTGTTTTTTATTGTTGTAGATATTATTGTTGTTGTTGATGTCACTGTTGTTGGATAGGACAGAGAGAAATGGAGAGAGGAGGGGAAGACAGAGGGGAGAGAAAAAGAGAGACACCTGAAGACCTGCTTCACCACATGTGAAGTGACCCCCCTGCAGGTGGGGAGCCGGGGGGTTGAACCGGGATCCTTACAGCAGTCCTTGTGCTTTGTGCCACCTGTGCTTAACCCACTGTACTACTGCCCGACTCCCTTCACCTCTCTTATTCTGTGGTTTTGTTGATACTTCCTATTTTACAAATAAAAGGAAAAAAGAAAAATAAAATAAAATAGAAAAGTAATACTTATAAGATCGTTCACATCAGAGGGTTGCTCTGAAAGTTAAGTAGTACATGAAAAGTGATTTGAGTAGTAGGGTTTAATATAGGGTGACTTTTTCCAAGATATTTGTCACCATTGCTACGGTTATTGTCCCAATGAGTAAAAGAACAGCATGTGTCCATAGAAGAAATACTCTATTTAGTTATAACTGAAAATTTTGTCATATAGAAAATATGGTTCCTTAGTCACACTGATGACATTTCAAGAGCCCAAGACCTATGTGTGGCCAGGAGGCGCCATATTGGACAGAGAAATGCAAAGTGTCTCTAGCATGGCAATCTTTTGTTGGATAATGTTGATCCAAACTGCTCTCCAACCAACTTCTTCCTTCCTTACTTCCTTTATTCTTTCTTTCTTTCTTTCTTTCTTTCTTTCTTTCTTTCTTTCTTTCTTTCTTTCTTTCTTTCTTCTTTCCTTCCTTCCTTCCTTCATTTTTTCCTTCCTTCCTTCCTTCCTTTCTTCTTTCTTCCTTTCTCTCTTTAATTGTATTTTTAAAGTAATTTTCATTATCAGTGATTTGACAGTGACTTATAAAATCATAAAACTTTAGAAAAATATTTTAAATCCACACTTGTGTGTGTAATTCACCTCACTTACCACCAAAGTTCTTTCCTCTGATAAGCACCAGAGTTCTGACAAACTCTAAGAGACAGTTGGGCTGTTATTTATTTTGCAAGTTTATCTGCTTTAGTACTTGGCTGATTAGGGTTGTCTGCCTTCTTTGACTATTAGAGTAAAAGACATTGCGATAATAATAAAAGTTCTGTCATTTTCAGATTGGACTTTTTAGAAAACACCTCCTCTTCTTCCTCTATGCTCAATTCCCTCCACTTTCTGCTGAATTAAAAAAGTTTCAAAGCACACGAGGGAGTCACAAGAGGGTGCTTTTAGTATCTCTAAATCATTTGTCTTATATCAACATACCAGGAAGTGACAGGTGTTGGAGAGGTTGTGGAGAAAAAGGGAATTCTGCTTCACTTCTGATGGGCATGTAAACTGGAACATCCTCTTTGGAAGACTGTATGGAGAGTTTTTATACAAATAAAAATGAATTACCTTATGATCCAGCAATACCACTTTTGGGTATTTATCCAGTGGACACTCAAGCACTAATTAGGAGTAACATATGCATCCCTATGTTCATAGCTGCTTTATTCACAATAGCCAAGGTGTGGAAGCAGCCTAAATGCCCATCATCAGATGACTGGCTAAAGAAATGGGATATAGATTCCAGGGAATACTACTCTGCAATCAAAAAAGATGAAATTGTATAAGTGAAGAGATGAAAGACACTACAAGGGATCTGATTTACATAAATTAGCAAAAAAAAATCCAAACAAAACAGAAGCGAGCAAACTAAAAGTTATGAGAACCGGGCAGTAGGTAGCACAGTGTATTAAGCAAACATGGCAAGAAGTGCAAGGACAGGAGGAAGGATGCTGATTGGAGTCCCCCCTGCTCCCCTCCTGCAGGGTGGTCACTTCACAAGCAGTAAAGCAGGTCTTCAGGTGCTTATCTTTCTCTCCCCCTTTCTGCTTCCCCTCCTCTCTCGATTTCTCTCTGTCCTATCCAACAACAAAGACAACAACAATAACAACAATGATAAATAACAAGGGCAACAAAATGGATAAAATAGCCTCCAGGAGCACTGAACCCCAGTCATAACTCTTGGAGGCAAAAAAAAAAAAAAAAGAAGTTATGAGAACTCTAGTTGTTGCTTTTGGGAGGCTGGAGGGTGAGGACACAGAACTATGGTGGTGGGCATGGTGTGGAACTACACAGTGTAATCTTGCAATCTTGTAACAAACTATTAATAACAAAAAAATTAAGAGAGAAAAAGAAGAAAAATGTCACCTATCTTAGGGAAGGCATTGTAATACCCATGTGTCAATAACTGTACTGTACTTCATTATTTTGACCCTAAAGTAAATGATAAAAAAAAATAAAATCAACTATTAAAAATAAAGTACCACATAGACCTTCCACCTTCTGCAACCCTCAATGACCCTGGGTCCATGCTCCCAGAGGGCTAGAGAATGGGAAAGCTATCATGGGAGGGGGTGGGTTATGGAGATTGGGTGGTGGGAATTGTGTGGAGTTGTACCCCTCCTACCTTATGTTTTTGTTCATTAATCCTTTCTTAAATAAAAAATAAAAATAAATAAAAATAAAAATAAAGTACCACATAGAACAAAGACGTCTCTTGGAAACATCTTCTTTGGAACTGTTGTGTGAGAAATAAAGCTCTTAGTTATCTAACCCTAAGGATTTGGGAGTTATATTTTGTAGACTATGGAATCATTCCTACCAGCATGGTCACCCCACTTCCCCTCTGACTTTCAAGTTCAGTCAAACATAAACATTGCCGACCATACACCAAATAAATATTTTCTATTGTTATCTAATATCTTCTAGTATTCTGTCCTCCTAATTCCAATTACTTACTAAAGATTGTACCAACTCAAAAACTTTTCCAAAACAATCCTCATGTCATCAGTCAAGACAAATCAGTTTTCCTCATGCTTTGCTTTTTTTAGAAACCTCGAACATGTTGTGTCTGCACCAAACTGATAATTTCCCACATGCTCCTCCCCTATTCTCACACTCCTGTGTTGTTGAAGATGTTTACTCTCTCAGACTCCCTATAACTGCCTTCAGAATCACACCCATCATTTGAGGCCAAACTTAAATCTCATTACTTCCACTGTCTTTTTTCTCTTCCATTTTCCCAATTGCTAGTACATTTCAGTCCCCCTGTGATCCCAATATATTTTCTTTAGTTATCAAACCTAGACTACTACATTATGAGAAACAATATATCCTCCCTGGGTTCCTAAGGAAGCAGTTGTAATTCTATCAAGGGAAGGAATTCCTTTGATAGTTGTAATTTAAAGAGGAGAGAAAGGTACCAGTTTCAACAATGTGGCAATATACATTATTTTGTGTTGTGAGCACTTGGCTTTGTGGAGCTGGCACTGTTAGCATGCTCTATTTCACCATCTCAGGCTACTTATTATTATTATTATTATTTATTCCCTTTTGTTGCCTTTGTTGTTTTATTGTTGTAGTTAATATTGTTGTTGTTATTGATGTCCTCGTTGGATAGGACAGAGAGAAATGGAGAGAGGAGGGGAAGGCAGAGAGGAGTAAAGACACCTGCAGACCTGCTTCACTCCTGTGAAGTGACCATCCTGCAGGTGGGGAGCCAGGGACTCGAACCAGGATCCTTATGCCTATCCCTGAACTTTGTGCCCCGTGCACTTAACCCACTGTGCTACTGCCTTACTCCCAAGGCTACTTTTTCATTAGGATAGACAGACAAAGAGATGGAGAGACACCACATCAGACCAGAAATTCATCCTTTGTGATACCAGGATTAGGCCTAGGTAGCAGGCATAGCAAGGTACATGGCCTACCTGGTGAGTTGGCTCTCCAACATATACAAATTGTTTTAAACACTAAAAACAAGCCAACATATAGTTCAATATACTGTCCAAGGTGCTGAGCAAGAGCAAGGTCTTTGGAGGAGGTATAAGGATGACTCAGAGCTGCCCTCTAACTCAGGAGCTCTTAGTCTATGGCAGGCAGTTGGCAGAAACCTTAAAGCATCCTTGACACCTGTCACTTCCAAAATCCCCCAAACCATCAATCCATCAAACATCTCAATAGCATCATCTGCAAAACATATATTTTTTTAATGCCATCTAATTCAAGTTACTGCCTTCTCTTACCAAATACTTATTGAGTGCCATACACCATTCAGTGTTTGACTCACACAACCAAAGATGGAATGATTTTAATGTGTGTTGATATTACAACCTCCCTCTATGGCTTCTCACAACTTCCTATTTCTAACTGAATACAGAGAAGTCCAGATGGGTCTGGCCCTTCCCTCTTTTCCTTGGCTCATCTCCCATAAGACTTTCTTGGTCTCTCTTTTCCAACCACACCAATCTTATATTGGTTCTATACTCATCACAAGGTCTTGCTTTTGTGAACTGCCAGATTAGGTTAAATTAGGTTAAATTGCCCTCTTACATATCCTCATTTGCATAGCATTGATCATGGTTACAATAATGAACTTGCTTGTAAGAATATTTAAAAATACCCACCTCCCCCCTGGGAGATGAGACATGAAACTTTGATAAAGGCCAGGACAGGGTGGATTGTTATTGACAGTTGCTTAGTTGACATGGAGGAAATGCTCCATAAATATTAGTTAAAATGAAGACTAAATGACTATCTTCACCTGAACTTTAATACTTTCCCTTGTGAATCTTTATTTTAGGGAGCTCATTTTAAATTGAGGAATCAGAGATGTTGATTATTATAAAAATACAAAGAGCTTTCCTATTCTTTAACACTCTGGGAGTATGGACCCAAGGTCATTGTGGGATGCAGAAGGTGGAAGGTCTGGCTTTTGTAATTGCTTTCCTGATGAACATGGGCATTGATTGGTCTATCCATACTCCCAGCCTGCCTCTCTTTCCCTAGTAGGGTGGGGCTCTGGGGAAGAATTGCGTGGATTTGTACCCCTCTTATCCTATGGTTTTGTTAATGTCTCCTTTTTATAAATAAATTTTTTAAATAAATTTTAAAAAAAGGTTATGACCTAAAAAAAAAAAAAAAAAAAAAGAGCTCCCAGTCTTACCAAATGTTGTCAAGGAAAATTTTAAAGAGTGGAGAAGCATACATCCAGGCACACTGGGAAAAGAAAGATCACATAAGTCAAAGAGAATCATTTTTCAAAGCAAAAATCCACAAAAGAACTTTTCCTGTGTGGGAACTTACACCCTGAAAAATATAAGTGATGTGGCAAATCAGAGGCCATGAAGCCACACATGGAATTAAAGATAAGTGGAGGCACTTTATCAGGGGAGCAAGTTCTGAAGAAATCATTTCATCTTAAGATACACGTATTTGATTACCTAGCTCTATAAATAAAAGTGATGTATTTCATTAAAAGTGTTTCAATCACTATTCTGTTTAAAAGTCTTCCAACTGAAATATATTCTAAAGCATATATTGTCCTAGTTTTAAAAAAATTAACTGCAAGTGTGGTCCCTATATATGTGCATTTTTTGAATCTGCAGGACAATATTAAGATTGCCACTTTTGTTTTCAGGTACTGCCATATTTTACTGCAAGGATGCCATGGTAACTATTTATTAATAAGCACTGAATATACTACTTGTGATTTACTTAGAAAATTGACACCTTCCATATGACCCAGTAATTCTTCTCCTGGGGATATACCTCAAGGACTCCATAACACCCAATCAAAAAGATATGTGTACTCCTATGTTCATAGCAGCACAATTCATAATAGCTAAAACCTGGAAGCAACCCAGGTGCCCAACAACAGATAAATGACTGAGAAAGCTGTGGTATATATACACAATGGAATATTATGCAGCTACTAAGAACAATGAACTCAACTTCTCTGACCCATCTTGGACAGAACTAGAAGGAATTATGTTAAGTGAGCTAAGTCAGAAAGATAAAGATGAGTATGGGATGATCCCACTCATCAACAGAAGTTGAGAAAGAAGATCAGAAAGGGAAACTAAAGGCAGGATCTGACTAAATTGAAAGTAGGGTACCAAAGTAAAAACCCTATGGTGAGGAGGAGTGTGGACATGCGGCTTCCTGGGCCGGCAGGGGGGTGGGAGTGGGTATGGGTGGGTGGTATGGGACACAATCTTTCGGTGATGGGAATGGTGTTTATGTACACACCTATTAAATTGTAGTCATATAAATCACTAATTAATTAATATGAGAGGGGGAAAAAATTGATTGTATGTCTAACAAAGGGACTTTTCAAAGTTAACCCAATTACCAAATAATGTGATGATAACAGTAACTATCCATTGTCTTCTTGAACCTTAAGACAGCAGGAACCTCACATTTCCACTATAGAGCCTAAACTTCCCCCAGTCCTGGGATCCTAGGGTAGGTTCCACTTTCCCATACGCTTCTCCCAATTCTTATCAAATAATATTGCATCCACTGATCACAACCTAATCAACACAGCGAGTGCCACCCAGCAACTTAACTTCAGACTGTGTCCAGAGACTTCAGGTGTGGAACGACAACCCTTCAGCTTCATCACTTGGGTGAGACCTTTCCTTTCAAAGTATTCTCTAATTCCATCCCAGGTGGTTCACTTTCCAACAAAGTCCCAAAACCTGAATATAGACCAGGTTCTAGGAGATAGAGCATATGTTCACAGGTATCCATAAACTAGGGCAAATATATACCTGAAAGCAGTAATACACTAGAGTTTCCAGTGAGTATCCCCCCGACACTTCATCTCCACTATTCCAAGCTTGGGTCCATGATTCTTCAACAATTTGTTTGGCTTTGTATGTTAACTCTCTTTTCAGCCACCAGGTTCCAGATGTCATCAGGATGCCGGCCAGGGTTCCCTGGATTGAAGACCCCACCAATGCGTCCTGGAGCTCTGCTTCCCCAGAGACCCACCCTACTAGGGAAAGAGAGAGGCAGACTGGGAGTATGGACCGACCAGTCAACGTCCATGTTTAGTGGGGAAGCAATTACAGAAGCCAGACCTTCTACCTTCTGCAACCCTCAATGACCCTGGGTCCATGCTCCCAGAGGGATAGAGAATGGGAAAGCTATCAGGGGAGGGGATGGGATATGGAGATTGGGTGGCCGGAATTGTGTGGAGTTTTACCCTCCCCCCCATCCTATGATTTTGTTAATGTCTCCTTTCTTAAATAAATAAATTAATTAAAAAACTGTGTTGTTGCTGCATATTTTCTTTTAAGATTAAAATAAAATTTCCCAGTGCTGCATCTACATATTTTAACTTTTTAAACAATTACTGGACTTTTTGTTAAAATGCACTCATACACACAGAAATGTATAAACTTCCTACTAACTGCTGTATTCATAGAAATCATAGTATTATTATAGCCTTTAGGTTCATGATTAGTCAACAATCTGTTTAACTTTATATGTAACTCTTTCTTCAGCCACCAGGTTCCAGATGCTACCATGATGCCAACCGGACTTCCCTGGGCAGATGACCCCACCAATGTGTCTTGGAGCTCCACTTCCCCAGAGCTCTGCCCCACTAGGGAAAGAGAGAGACAGACTGGGAGTATGGGTCAACCTGCCAATGATCATGTTCAGTGGGGAAGCAATTACAGAAGCCAGACCTTCCACCTTCTGCATCCCACAATGACCCTGGGTCCATACTCCCAGAGGGATAAAGAATAGGGAAGTTATCAGGGGAGGAGATGGGATACGGAGTCCTGGTGGTAGGAATGGTGGGAAGTTGTGCCCCTTTTATCCTATGGTTTTTGTTAGTGTTTCCTCTTTATAAATAAAAGTCAGAAAAGAAAATAATAATCAGAGTTTTATTCCTTTTTTTGCTTTTGTAGAGTCAGGGCTTCACCCATGCAGGTTTCATCAATCCTAGATCAACTTTTTCATGCAGATAAGGAGACAGAAAAAGAGACAGAGAGGAGTAGAAACAGAAACAGGAGGAGAGACACCATAGTGTCAGAGCTTCGCCCTGTGCCCTGGCCCTCCCATGTAGTGCTGTCACTTGAATCTGATCTGCACACAGGGCAAAGTGATCTATATCTCAGCCCCTAGTGTTTTAAGTTTTAGCTAGCAAACTGAAGAGTCCCTCCCCAACTACCTTGGTTTTCTCATTAGTAAAAAACAAAAGTTTTTATTATAAGAACTTTTGGTCAATGGTATTAGGACAAAAGTATTGAAAAGAAGAAGGAAAAGAAGAAGAAGGAGAAGAAGAAGAAGAAGAAGAAGAAGAAGAAGAAGAAGAAGAAGAAGAAGAAAAAGAAGAAAAGAAAGTAGTACTACCTTTAAGAGAATTTATTTATTTATTTATTTATTTATTTATTTATTTATTTATTTATTGCCTGCAGGGTTATCCCTGGGGCTTGCATGGTGCCTGCACTAGGAATCCATGGCTCCTGGCAGCCATTTTTTCCTCTTTTGTTGCATATGACAGAGAGAAACTGAGACGAGAGGGGAAAATAGAGAGGATGAGACAAAGATAAACACCTGCAGATCTGCTTCTTTGCTTGTGAAGTGTCCCTGCTGCAGGTGAGGAGCCAAGGACTCAAATCCAGATCCAGACACCAGTCTTTACCTTGCACTTGGTAACTATGTGTACTTGACTGGATGTGCCAACACCTGGCTTCCTAGGAATTCCATTTCTTTATTTAATTATTGGTAATAGCTAAAAGTTGGAAGCAACCCAGGTGCCCAACAACAGATGGGGGACTGAGAAAGCTGTGGTATAGATACACAATGGAATACTATGCAGCTATTAAGAACAATGAACCTACCTCCTCTGACCCATCTTGGACAGAGCTAGAAGTAATTATGTTAAGTGAGCTAAGTCATAAAGATAAAGATGAGTATGGGATGATCCCACTCATCAACAGAAGTTGAGAAAGAAGAGCTATTACAAGTTGTGCTGCTATTTATTTATTTATTTATTTATTATTTTTGTTAATTTTTAAAATATTGCTTTTAATGTGTCTTTGAGGTTAGGTGGGAAAGTGGTCCACCAATGTTTTTCTCTAAGTATTTGATAGTTTCTGATCTAACATCCAGGTCCTTGATCCATTTGGAGTTGATTTTTGTTTCTGGTGAGATAAGGTGGTTCAGTTTCATTCTCCTGCATGTTTCAACCCAGTTTTCCTAGCACCATTTGTTGAAGAGAGCCTCCTTCCTCCATTTAATACTTTGGGCCCCCTTAGCAAAGATTAGATGTCCATAGGTGTGGGGGTTTAGTTATGAGCATTCAATTCTGTTCCACTGGTCTGTGTGTCTATTTATGTTCCAGTACCAGGATGTTTTGATGATGATAGTCTTAAAACATAGTTTAAGGTCTGGGAGTGTGATGCCTCCATTTCTGTTTCTTTTCCTCAAGATTGTTTTGGCATTTATAGGTGTTTTCTGGCTCCAGATAAATGATTGTAACTTTTGTTCTATTCTCTTAAAGAAGCTTGGTATAACTTTGATGGGTATTGCATTAAATTTGTATATGGCTGGGGAGCCAGAGACAACCCAAACTGCCCCTGCGGCTACAGACAATGACCCACATAGTCAACGACTGCCACCTCTCCAGATTCAAAGGAGGTCTCAAAACTACATCAGGCTCAACCTGACGCTGTTGACTGGCTACGGAAGAAGGGCAAACACTAGAAGAAGAAGAAGTATATGGCTCTGGGGAGAATATTCATTTTGATGATATTTATTCTTTCAATTCATGAACATGGGATGTCTTTCCATTTCTTGGTATCAGTTCTATTTCCTTGAATAGTGACTCATAGTTTTCACTATACAAGTCTTTCACTTCTTTGATCAGCTTTATTCCTAGGTACTTTATTGATTTTGCGGCAACAGTGAGTGGGAGTGATTTCTGGATGTTGTCTTCTTCAATTATAGATTTTGCATAAAGAAATGCCACTGATTTTTGTACATTGATTTTGTAGCCTGACACATTGCTATATTGCCTAATAACTTCCAGTAGTTTTCTGCTGGATTCTTTAGGTTTTTCTATGTATACTATCATATCATCTGCAAATAGTGAGAGCTTGACTTCTTTCCTTCCAACCTGTATTCATTTTATTACTTTCTCTTGCCTGATTGCTATGGCAAGAACTTCCAATACTATGTTGAAGAGTAATGGACAGTCCTGTCTAGTTCAGATCTGAGGGGGAATACTTTCAGCTTCTGTCCATTGAGTTTGATATTGGCTGTAGGTTTACTATATATGGACTCCACTATCTTGAGGAATTTCCCATCTATTCCCATTTTTTGTAGTATTTTGAGCATGAATGGCTGTACAATTCTGCTTTTAAAAGGAAGATACAAAACAGAGACCCCTCCAACTCTTCATATGAACTATTCCAGCCTTTAGGTTTATGATTAGTCAACAATTTGTTTGGTTCTATATGTTAACTATTTTTTCAGCCAGCAGGTTCAAGATGATACTGTGACTGGACTTCCCTGGGCAAAGGACCCCACCAATGTGTCCCTGAGCTCTGCTTCCCCAGAGCCCCGCCCCACTAGGGAAAAAGAGAGACAGGCTGGGAGTATGGATTGACCTGCCAATGCCCACATTCAGTTCTATCGCTGGGGAGCCAGAGACGACCCGAACTGCCTCTGCGGCTACAGACAGACTATGACCCACATAGTCAATGACTGCCACCTCTCCAGATTCAAAGGAGGTCTCGAAACTTTACATCAGGCTCAACCTGACGCTGTTGACTGGCTACGGAAGAAGGGCAAACGCTAGAAGAAGAAGAAGTGGGGAAGCAATTACAGAAGCCAGACCTTCCACCATCTGCACCCCATAATGTCCCTTGGTCCATGCTCCCAGAGGGATAAAGAATAGGAAAGCTATCAGGGGATGGGATGGGATATGGAGTTCTGGTGGTGGGAATTGTGTGGAGTTGGAGTTGTATCCCTCTTATCCTATAGTTTTTATCAGTGTTTCCTTTTTATAAATAAAAGTTAAAAAAAATAGACATATTTAGAGATGTATACCTTCAAAAAAAAAGATACAGTGAATGGCTCAGAGAAGGACAGAGACTTGTCCAAGTTCACCTAGAAAGTTAGCAGAAGTACTAGCTAAAAGGGCTCTCACAAGTAAGCTCTCTGGAATTCCAGTCCTATTTAACACCAGAGGTGAAAATATCACCAGATATTACCATGTAGACAGAAGCCACAGGGAGAATGCCTCTGTATGAACTTTGAGGACATTCTTCAAACTTAGTAAAGCTATTTCTTTCCTTTGGTTTTACTGAATCTCCTGGCTTTAATTGAAGGAACAGAAAAATAATAACATTCTTCTTTAGTATTTTACTGTTATGAAAATAAGGTGAGTTTTTAATTATTTGAAATCTCTGTTACAAATGATGCTATAAATGAAGTCCCTAGGTTCACTGCATGACATTATATAGTTATAGTGTAATCAATAAAAAGCTTAGCTTTTCATTGGAAAGATTTTTCTGGTTAGCAATTAATCATTCTTATAATAGGAATCAACTTTCCAATAATAAAGACTATTTGAAATATTTTCCTTCATTTTTGCATTTCACTAATTAAGTTCCATTCTTAACCCTGGAACTGTAATAAAAAATTGTAGTAAGGAAACTGAGTTTCCTTCGTTTCTATTATTTAGACCTTGGCTTTAAACAAAAATAATGCAAGGAACTTTTGAACCTAAGGAACTTGGATGATTCCTACAGAAATTATTCTTACTAATAATAGTTTAGCAAATTATACCATCTTATAATTTTTAGAAGAAAACATTCTCATATCTCTTCTGAAAACATTATTATTATGTAACATAAGAAATTGAAGTTTAGAATCAGGTAAATCTACATTTATCTTATCCCCTTTTTACCATAAATGATAGTAATAACTGAACTAGTAGGTTTTTTCACTTCTTTTTCTTTCTTTCTTTCTTTCTTTCTTTCTTTCTTTCTTTCTTTCTTTCTTTCTTTCTTTTTTTGTTTTACCAAAACACTGATCAGCTACGGCTTTTTGTAGCATGGGGGATTGAACCTGAGACTTCAGAGCTTCAGCCATGAGAGTCTCTTTGCATACCATTATGCTATTGTCTCACTTCCCCAACCTAGAATTTGATTTCTTTAACTTTAAACTGGAATAACAATTCCTGACTATTGTGTGTATGTTGAACACAACACTAAGCATCAAATAATATCATACAAAAATATATCATTTAAATATTAAATAATTTTAGTTAAATAATACAAGTGGTATTTTGTTTTACTCATAGACTCTTTTCAGACACACCAAATTTTAGATGTCATGGATAACTTCATATTTTGAGTAGCTTTGTTTTTGATCAAGGTACTGCTGAGGGACAGGTACCACCCAGAAAACAGAAGTGGCTACATGTGTGGCTTGGAAAGGTGGAGGCAGGGTTTGGGTTTTACAGACAAGAACCCTGGTCTTGCACACATGCTCTTGTGCTTCATCTCTCTCTCTCTCTCTCGCTCTCTATCTCTCTCTCTCTTTCTCTCTCTGCCTGGCCCATCATGTAAGTGGTAATGACATTTTTACTCTCTCCTCTCTTTTTCTTTCATGCTCTAACATGTGAATGCTCTCAATTTTCCTGAAGAAAGTTTAAAGTATCTGAACAATCATGCTCTCTTTTCAATTTTTTTGTTGAGATAATGTGTGATGAACTTTTTCCTGTTAGGGGTACAAACGCCAGCCTCCCCCTTTCCCCCATAACAGTATCCTTCCTCAGCTCTGTATCTTTCCATAATTGCTGTAGGTTTCATTGAGTTCTACCAATATAGAAAAGTTATCTCTGCTGACTAAAGTAATTTTCCTTAAAGTAAACATAAACTTTGTGGCTGCCCTCTTTGTGTGTATTTAGAAAGAAATAACAATGTGGTTACTTGAAAAGGGTTGGGAGCAAAGAAGAATGTAAACAAAATTTTCTGAATTTCCAATGGTTAAAAAAAAAAGTTACTTGGAAGAGTGATTTGGTTTGAGCTTTTTGAGAGACTCTCATTTCAACATGACAAGGTAGATTAACAGAACTGGTCATTTTGGCTTATTATTCAAATAATTCAGGTCTTCGGGATGTCATGTTGAAGTATAAATAGTGGAGAACATTTGTGGGCTCTGTTTGCCCAATATCCCCTTATCTCTCTCTTTTAGAAAAGCAAGTTACCTTCTCTAGATAAATGACTTGACCCCACACCAAGCTATGCTCATGTGCTTCTGATTCTGGGGAGAAAGGATTTCTCATGTGCTACCCTTGAAAACAAGTGTTCCATATGCATATCTATATTTATCTCTCTCTGTATCTTTTATCTCTCTCTCTTTCTCTTTATACCAATGTATACAGAAAGCTTCTCTCTTCTCTCTGATTTCTTAAGGTTTTATAGAGTATAAGAAGTGTGACCTCCATTACAATAACCTACTTATCTCTCAGTCACGTGCAGAGTCAACTGTAACATGTGAGAATAAGGCAAGGAGGAAATCAGAATTTATTCAATTATTTATTCTTTTAATCAGCATCCACTCATTCACATAGTGTAGATATAGTTTTTACTATGAGGGAGTTTGAGAGCTACTATAATAATAATTAATAATAATAATAAGTGAAAATCCCTGCTTTAATGAAGTTTATATATTTTAAGCTTTATTTGTTTCTTTTTATTTATTCTTGTTCAGGACACCATTCCCACCACCAAGGGTCTGTGTCCCTACTCCTCCCCAACACACACAGTGAAGCTGAATATTACTTTATTTTATTTTTTTTATGAGAAAGATAGAGAGAGAAAGTCCAGAGCATTACAGGCACTGGTTTACAGTGGTGCTGGGGATTGAACCTGGGACCTCAAAGTCTCAGGTATGAAAACTTTGCATAATCATTATGCTGTCTCCCCAATACTCAAGGGGTAAACTTTTAAAAAATTTCTTTATTGGGGGATTAATGGCTTGTAGTTGACTATAAAATACAATAGTTTGTACATGCATAACATTTCCCAGCTTTCCACATAACAGTTCAACCCCTACTAGACCCTCCTCTGTCATCATGTCCCCGGGCCTGAGCACTGTCCCCTATACCAGAGTCTTTTACTTTGGTGCAATACACCAAGAAGTTTATATTTTTGTAGGGAGGAAGTTACAGAGAAAGGCAGAGTTGTGATGGAGGAATATAAAAATTCAGGGCATATAATGCAATAAATTATATAGTACATTACAAAGTGATAAATGCTATGCAGATAATCGACCAGATTAAAAAAATAAAAGAGGATAAGAAGGTTAGCTTCAAGTTATAGCAGTGAATAGAATAATGAGGATTTCACTCATTGAGAAAGTAAAAACTTAGCAAATGGATGATAACATAACGGTTATGCAAAAAGGCCTTTCATGCCTGATCTCAAGTTCAGTTCTGAGCATCACTGAGTAGTACTCTACTGAAAAAAAGAAAAGAAAAACTTAGCAAAAATATCAAGAAAGCAAAGACGTAAACCATGTGACTATTTTGGGAGAAGACTAGATGGAGGAGCAAGTGCAAAGATCCAAAGGAATTAAGGGATCAAGGAACAGAAAAAAGGAGCCCGGCAGTGGAGCACCTGGTTAAGCACTCCCATTACAGTGTGCAGAAAGACCCAGGTTCAAGCCCCTGGTTCCCCCTTGCAGGAGGAAAGCTTCAGGTGTACTAAAGCAGGTCTGGAAATGTCTCTCTGTCTATCTCCCCCACCCCTCTCAATTTCTCTCTGTATCTGTCCAGTAATAAACAAAAATATATGTTTTTTTTTAAAAAGAAGTAGAGAAGAGACTGTGCTTAAGTGGAAAAAGAGGGAAAGGGAGTGAGTCTAGGAAGAGTTAACATTGGAGGTCTTGGCTAGAGAGTAAAACATATAAGATCTCAGCTAGTCCACTATAATAATGGTCTATAGAAGAGAGACCAACACAATTGCTATAGAGATTAATTAGGGGGAAATTTCTTCTCTTCCTATCCTTCTGTGAGATCAAAGGAGGGAAGAAAGTTGAAAACAAAACAAATACAGCCTCCTTGGCACATAAGGACATTTCATCTACTTAAATGTAAGTCAAATATTTATCTGCATGGATGTCACTTGTTTGTCCATTTGTTTCCTGTTATGGTCACAAATTTTCTCCATAGCTATTATATATAACAATGCATTCCCTGGGTCCTTTCCTTCAAACAATTATAGACATTTTAATATAATATGCTTTGAGTTTGTACAACAGGCTCCATGCAAATCACATACCAAAATGCTATGCAGAGTAAATAATTCACTTAGAAGATTCAATAATGCATAAAGGAGATGGGAAAGTGGAATTGGAGATGTTGGCTAGGCAGAGTATTGGAAACCTCTGCTTGTTAATAAAAGAATTAACTCTGGTGAAGCAAAGAATTAATAGTGAGCAAAGCAATTGTGGCAGAATATGCGAAGTGCATTGAGCTGCAAGATGCCATCATAAACTTAATATTCTTTATCTGGATGACAGTAGGGCAAAAGTAAAGTATATTAGAGCATCATGAACATTAAAATAATAGGGAAAATTCTAGAGGGATAAATGGAGAGGTCTGAATAATTTGCAAAGAAACCACAGAAATGCCTCTCTCTATATATATATATTTCTCTCTCTTTCTTTCCCACTCTCCCTCCCACTCCCTCTCTCTAAATCCTGAATATATTGTGCTTACAGGGACCTTGGAGTAGGGGCCAGGCAGTGGAACACTTGGTAGAATGCATACATTACCATGTACAAGAACCCCGATCCAAGCCTCCAGTCCTCACCTCATAGGGAGCAGCTTCCTGATTCATGAAACAGTGCTGTAGATATCTCTCTTTCTCTCTTCCTTTCTATCCCCTCTTTTCCCTCTCAGTTTCTCTCAGTCTTATAAACTAAGTAAATAAAAATAAGTAAATAAAGGTACTTTGGAATAGTATTTTCTTCCCCAGAAGGAAATGAATGGTGAGCCATACAATTACTGTCATATCTTGAGGTGCTGTCATAAAAGCAGAGGAATTCAGGTCAAAGTAAGCAGTAGTATGAATATAATTGCACAATGTGTCTTATCTTTGCAAGAGGAACTTGGCTTTTCAATTCAGATTTTCTTATCCATAGATTATTGCTTATAACACATGTACAGAAGATAAAAAAATGTAGTTTGAATAGTAGGGCTGTCTGAAATAAACATTTCTTGCTATTTTATTCTGCTGTTTTATTCTCTCTCTTCCTTTTATTTTTTTCTTTAGGTCATAACAGGGGGCACTACAAATCTACTGCTCTTGGAGGCCGTTTCTTTTTCCTTTTTATTGGTTAGACAGAGAGAAGTTGAGAGATGAGGGATAGACACCTGCAGACCTCTTCACCACGTGTGAAGTATTCCTTCTGCAGGTGCAGAGACAGGGCTCAAACCTGGATCCTTGCACAGGTCCTTGCTTCATACTATGTGCACTTAATTGGGTACACTACTGCCAGCCCTCTCCCCTTTTCTCATAGACTGTCTTAGGAATGCAAAGTCCCTGATCATTCATTCCATTAACTAATATTTACTGAGTGCTTATGTTATTTCAGGGGCAATTAGCAGGAATCATTCTTGGTGTCACCTTAATATTGGACTTCTAGCCACCACAACTACTATAAAAATAACTTTTGTTGCTTAAACTATCCCATCTGGTATTTTTTTAGGGCAATGTAATACATTCAGGTAAGAGAAGGGGTGGTGATTATGGTATACATAATTGAATAACCAGTTACTGATGGAGATGGATTATCATAGTAGAGTACTGTCCCAACCAAAACATGAGCTATTTGGCCAATGGAACACATTACCTAAGTCAGACAGAGATGAGAAAAATATCATATCATTATATTCCGAGAAACAGAAGAGGGATTATTGTGATCACTTCCATCTTCTTTTTAAAAATATTTATTCCCCCATAGGACCTTGCCCTCAATGTGGATAAACAATGGTAGATAATGTTCCATCTTCCAAAGGTGGATTGGATAACATACTCTACCTACCATTCCTCTCCTAGGGATATACCCCAAGAACTCCATAACACCCAACGAAAAAGATATGTGTACACTTATGTTCATAGCAGTACAATGCACAATAGCTAAAACCTTTCAGCAACCCAGGTGCCCAACAACAGATGAATGGCTGAAAAAGCTGTGGTCTATACACAATGGAATACTATGCAGCTATCAAGCACAATGAACGCACCTTCTCTGACCCATCTTGGATGGAGCTAGAAGGAATTATGTTAAGTCAGCTAAGTCAGAAAGACAAAGATGAGTATGGGATGATCCCACTCATAAATAGAAATTGAGAAGGAAAAACAGAAAGGAAAACTCAAAGCAGGTTCTCACTGAATTTAGAGTAGGGCACCAAATTAAAAATCTCTGGGTGGAGGGGGCAGATGCTCAGCTTCACTGGGGGGGTGGGGTGGGGGGCGGGGGGGTGGAGGGGGATGGGATGGGACACAGTCTTTTGGTAGTGGGAATGGTGTTTATGTACACTCCTATTAACTTGTAGTCATATAAATTACTATTTAATTAATATGAGAGGGGAAAATTGGTTGAATATGTCAAACTAATGCATAGACCATAGGCTGAGTCTTTGATATGCTGACTCTCCTAAAAGTTTAGACTAGGGAGAACAGAAACAACCAGTGGCACAGCTATAGACAAATAATGTCAAAGGACATAACTTATGGTGATGTGTATGATACAGCAAATTCTAACAATAAGATTTTTCAAAGTTAACCCAACTGCCAAATAATTTTATTATAGCAATAACTATCTATTGCCTCCTTAAACCCTAAGACAGAGGAACCTCCCGCTTCCTCTATAGAGCCTGTATCTCCCCCACTCCTGGAACCTCTAGGGTGGGGCTCATTTTCCTGCATGCTTCTCTCAATTCATACCAAATGATATTGCCTCTGATGACCACAACCTAATGGACATAAGGAGTACCACCTTACCATGCTTCACTTCAGACTGTGTCCAGAAACATCAGGCATGGAATGTCAATCCTTCACCCTCATTACTCACGTGGGGCTTTTCCATTCTCATAAGATTCTCTAATTCCATTTCGGGTGTTTCACTTCCTAACATAGTCCCCAAAACATAAATATAGACCAGGTCCCATGAGATAGGGCATATGATCACATGTATCCATAAATTAGGGCAAAATATATACCTGAAAGCAAAAGTGCACAATAGTCTGCAGTGAGCACAACAGTATGTGAGCACAACAGTATGCAGCAAACAAGTATGTTGCTGAGGAGTTATTTTGATGCAGTCTCCGCCCCCAGGTTTTACTACACCCCGCGAAATCCTAGCAGTGCCCCCTTCAACCAATCCTGGCCCCACACGTCACCCCTGGTTGTCACCCAATAAAAAGCCCCCTCACCCCCCCCCCTCTGGGCTCTCAGCTCCCCCTCTCTCAGATCTTGCCCCCTTCTCTCCCCCCCGTGGTCAGGTAGTGGGGACGGCCATTGCCGGCTGGCCCCACGTGGTCTGAACCAAACCCCCCCCATCCTATAATAAAGATTTGTGTACCCCTTTGCTCTGGACGTCCACTCTCTTCTCCGCGGCGCAGCCTGACACCAGACTACCACAACAACACAAGTAGAAAGACCTAAAAAGACACCATAAAGTTCCTAATGAAATCATTTAGTTACAGCTAATAAGATGGGAATTCCACAGGAGTCATTGTTTTTGCACGGATGTTGCCCAGTATAGTCTGTCCCCACCAATGTGTCCTGGAGCCCCGCTTCCCCAGAGCCATTCCCACTAGGGAATGAGAGAGACAGGCTGGGAGAATAGATCAATCTGTCAATGCCCATGTTCGTCAGGGAAGCAATTACAGAAGCCGGATCTTCCACCTTCTGCACCCTATAATGTCCCTTAGTCTATACTCCCAGAAGGATGGGATATGGAGTTCTGGTGGTGGAAATTGTGTGGAGTTGTACCCCTGTTAGCCAATGGTTTCTGCCAGTGTTTTCTTTTTATAAAAAAAAAAAAAAAAAAAAAAAAAAACATACTCTACCTACCACTTGAGGAACATAGGTCCTAAAATTGGTGCAACTTTGAATGTTCCTGCTCATGACTACAGAATGCAAGTTCAGACTGACAGGGAAGTAAAGACTACATAGGCTTGCTTCTATGCTGAATATGGGCCCCAGATCAAATTGATGGGGTCTACAGTCAACAATATTTATACACCTTCACCATATTTCGGAGGTTCTCTCTTCCCTGATCCAGATTTCTGATCTTTCTACCAGCCATGATATCATCTTCCCAGACAATAGCCTGGATATACATTCATATCAGATGTCAGGCTCAGGCAAAAGTTAGCAAAGTCATGGGCCCTTTAGAATATACGTAAAGTAGATCTACTATTTCCAAACAAACCCCAACTCTTCATCTGCAATATTTCAGCCTTTAGGTTTATGATTAGTCAACAATTTGTTTGGATTTATACATTACCCCTTTTTCAGCCACCAGGTTCCAGATGCTACCATGATGCCAAACGGACTTCCCAGGACAGATGACCCCACCAATGTGTCCTGGAGCTCTGCTTCCCCAGAGCCCTGGTCCACCATTGAAAGAGAGAGATAGGTTGGTAGTATGGATTGACCTGTCAGTGCCCAAATTCAATGGGGAACCAATTACAGAAGCCAGACTTTCCATATTCTTTTTTTTTTTCTGCCTCACTGCCTGTGATGTGACTCCCCTGCAGGTGGGGGGCCAGGGGCTCAAACCTGAATCCTTATGCCGGTCCTTGTGCTTTGCGCCTCCTGTGCTTAACCCGTTGCACTATTGCCCGACTCCCCCTATTGCAACTCTTTTTTAAAATTTTTGTTATTTATTTATTTTTCTACCCCCCGCCCCACACCCCAGAGTCTTTTACTTTGGTGCAGTAGACCAGCTCCAGTTCAGATTCTACTTGTGTTTTCTCTTTTCCTTCCATCTTCTGTACGCCATAAAGACCCTGGGTCCATACTCCCGGAGGGTTAAAGAATAGGAAAACTATCAGGGAAGGGGATGGGATATGGAGTTCTGTTGGTGGGAATTGTACCCCTCTTATCCTATGGTCTTCTCAGCATTTCCATTTTATAAATTAATTAATTAATTAATTAATTAAGAAAAATGTTTATTTAATTATATATTTTGGATAAAGACAGAGAGAGATTGATATGGGAGGGATGACAGAGAGGGAGAGAAAGAGAGACACCTGTAGCACTGTTTCACCACTTGTGAAGCTTCCCCCCTACAGGTGGGGAGCGGGGAATTAACTCCTGCATACTCTAGTGTCTGTGCTCAACCAGGTATGCTACCACCTGGCCCCAGTTCAACCGTTTTCCATCAAAAGACCTTTTATGATGATCTTCCATTTATCTTGATTTGAGACCTCTTTGAAAACTTTGTTCTTTCTTTCTTTTATAGACTTAGATAGTTTTAAGTCTTTCTATGAAACATTCACAGAAAGAATGACATAATACTTCTTTATGGAGAAACTGAAGATAATGAGTAACTTGTACAAGGTCACTCATTTTCCTTAGCTTTCTAGACTTTGATGCCTTGTTTACATACCCCTGTATTGGATTCTAGCTGATGGTTGACATTGATCTCTAATATCTCACAATAATAATACAAGGATCCATACCCTGGAATTCAATTCCAAATTGAAACCAGATCACAGTGATTTTAAGGAAGTCCAAAAGACCCATACTTCAATCTGAGTTCATCTTAAAATGATTTAAGCAACAGAAAATGAATTTGGATGAAAACAGAACAAGATCAGGTAGAGCAATGTCTACTTTGATGAAGCTGCCAAATCTTTCCTTTTCCAAATATGGCAACTGGGGCCAGAGTGGTTAAGGCTCTCTTAGGACCACCAAGCTACCTGAAAACACTGTATTTATGTGTAGCTGTCTTACAGGAAAGACTTCTCAAGTTGAAAAGAGGAAACCTGGAATGTCTGTCTCACTTTTAATATAGAAACGATGAAGGAAACTCTGTAAATAAATCACAGGAAACAAAAACATACTGAAGATTTTCTATCTACACCACACATGTTGTTTCACATCAGTACAGCAGTGGCCAAGCAACCACTTTTAGTCCAAACCCAAATATAAGAATAAAGCTCAGAGACTTAGAGCAATAGTAACTAGGTGTTCTGGCAATGTATCCCCAGACCTCCCTTCCCTCCCCCAATATCCTCACTCTCCCTCCCTGGCTCTTCCTGGCATTGCAATCTAAACTGACAGCTTCTTCTTGCAAATTTCATTTCATAAATTGCTGTTTCTAATGCTTACCTCAATTTAAAGTGCATGACATCTATACTCTCCCATACCTTCCAATTTTGCAATTCTTTCCAAACTAGCAATCACATTTTTTTTTTTACCCTGGCAGGATATGTTTTCCCACAAACTCCTATTACTTATTGTCTCTTTTACATTTGGGCCAATGCACATGCAGAGCTTCTCTTATTACCTCTTTATTTGTGAACTGAAACACTGAGAGAAAATTTACCACTCAACCAACCAGGAATCCCGAGTAGGGAAGGAGAAGTGGGGGGGGGGGTGTTTCCCCTCCAGCAATGCTCCCTCTTCCACTGGCCACTAGGGATAACTCTCATGTTTTCATTCCAGGAAAGAGTTCAAGAAAGGGAAAAATCAGTGGCCTACTTTAGAAAATTATAGGATGAAGCCTGGTATTATTTAAAAAAAAAAAAAAAAAAGTCCTATTTTATGGGAAAAAAAATCCTGACCTCACAAAGCCCAGTCCCTCACCTTTTTTGAACTCTAAAGTCAACCACTGTGTGACTCACTCCAGGGGAGCCCAAGTTGGTGAGAAGTAATTTAGTGTTCCCCAGCAGGAAGGAAACTTAACCAGCTCTCTGTGTCAACAGAATTGTCCTCCTAACAAAGAGCTCAGTCAATCAACTGATCTGAAAGTTTGCCTTAAAAAAAAAAAAAATCTACCAAATAGATTGTATGTGTGAGAAAGAGTGTGTCTGTGTTTCGTTTGACTAAACTCCTCCCAGTTTTTCATTGTAAGCTGTGACCATCTGACACCAAATTCTTTGATTAGATAGATCTGAGAAACAGGAAACACCATGGACTGAATGAAGTGCTAATAAAATTTGGGTACTGGTCTAGAAATCCCTCTACTCTATCCATTTTCATCCTTATACAATATTCTCAGAAGGCTTACTAATGCCATCTTTGTCTTCCTACAATGAAGTTGATTTTCTTGAACAGTCTGGACGAGAACTGGCATCAATAATGTGAATCTTCACATAATCCTAAAGACACATGATTGTTCTTGTGGGTTTCTCATGTAGCACTGTTTAATTGCCTGTTCATGTTGATATTTGTGGTGACCCTAGATGAATAGTTCTCAACCTAAGATGATTTTGCAAACTCTCATGCACTGTCCATCGTTTCTAGAAATAGTTAACAATGTCTGGAGATACCTTTCATGGCTGAGGGGGTTCTACTGGTCTTCGTTGTGTAGAGGTCAGGGACACAGCTAAACTTCCTACTAGATATTCCACAAAGATGAACCACAGGTCAAAGAATGAGGTGACCCCAAGTACCAGTGGTACCTAGATTGAGAACACTTGTTCTAGATACTTTCTTCTAGATTTCGTTTATTCAACTCACATTCATAAATTTTCTGCATAGGTATTTTGTGAGGAGCTGAGGAAATAATTCTATGACAATTGTTGAGGACAGGGGGGGGGGGGGTCTTGGGGAGAGGGACCCTCTGTTTTCACTGAGTTTGCACACGTGAAACTGGGATGCACTGACAAGAGAAAGGTTCAATACACTGCACGTATATGAAGTGGGAGGAGTTTGTTTCAGCAGGCCAATCGGAAGTTGGCCCAAGTGTGAAGCAGGAGGGTATAAGACAATGGCACTTTTGCATGGACTCATTCCAAATGCCCTCTGGCTACCTGTCCTCTGAGCTTTTAACTCTAATTTTACTTTTGCATGAATTTTTTTTCAGTACTTGATAAAAGACAAATCTAGAAACTGCACATCAGCCACGCACGTTCTCTTGAAATTCTTTGCGAGAGAAACTCAGAAGGGAACTCTCTCAACACCCTGATTCACAATGTCCTCGATCTCAAGAACTCCATAATCCAGTGAGGAAATGAAGAGAATGAGGAAAGTACACGGTTGTTGAGACTGCACCAACCTCAGATAGCAGGCACTGTACTAGAAAGTAGAGATAGAAGCGAAGCCCATACGGATAGCTATTTACTATTTCATGAGGAAGAGAGACACCGACCTTAGGCATATCCAACGTGTACGCTACCCCGTGAGTATTATTTTGAGCATAATTTAGTCCTGAGAAATTGACCCTTGAGAGTTTACAGTTAAAGAGGGATTCACAGACAGAGGAAGACGTTACCATGTGTGAAGGTGCACAAACTGAAGAAGAGGATGAATCAGTCACATACCACGAGGTTAATCTCTTGAGGTTAGGTAGGGGCAGGTGCCCAGCTATGATACTAGCAACCTTGCCATCGTAAAGCCTTCTTAACCCAGAATCGTTTTAAAAAGGATTAGCTTGACATGGAGGACTGCAAGGTTAGGTCAAAGTGAAAAAGACAGTAGGATCAAAAAATTCAAGGCACAGGAAACAATAGAGGGAGGTAGCGTAGCTTGTTGAAAGGATGAAGATGACCGAAGTTTGGGCATCAGAGCAGTTAAGTGCATGGGTAAGAGAAATAATTTTGAAGACCTCAGGTGATGAAGGCTAAAAGATCTTTCCTTCTGCATTCTCACATTCCTTTATGTCCCTCTAGAGATGTGCATGGTGTCAAGCAGTTTCTCACTCCTCTTCAACTTATGTGCTTGATTCCAAACACAAACAGGCTTTTTTTTTTGTTTTGTTTTATTTAAGAAAGGATTAATTAACAAAACCATAAGGTAGGAGGGGTATAACTCCACACAATTCCCACCACCCAATCTCCATAACCCACCCCCTCCCATAAACAGGCTTTTTAAAATACAAACTCTGTGAACTTCAAGGATCCTTTTTCTCCAGGCCCAGGTAAAGCTGATCTTGGCAGTAAGGCAGGAGTTTTAATTTGATGGATGCAATGGGGAGGCTAGTAAGACCTTTAGCAATGGCTTCTGCCCTGCCTTCCTCCCTAGCACCAACTGTAGTTCCTCAGCTTCCAGCTCTCATTTCAGGGAAATGTCCCAGTTCATTTCAGTTTTCATGCCTTAGCACCTTCACTTAATTCCAGACTTTCAGAACCCAGTGGTTTTCTGATTGCTGGGGTCCTTACAACACTTTTGGCAAATAACTCAGCACCTCCCTCACACAGCTGTCTCTACACAAACAATAGGAATGCATGAAATTCCATTCACAACACTACAGCATACACATTCCAAAGTCTTGAAAAGATAAGCTCTCCAATTAATGATTTCCCTGTGTAATCGGTTTCCGCCTTCTTACCCAAGTTGCTTTTGATCCTGCTCTGTTACAAATTCCCTCACCTGCTTACACGGTGAGTTCCTTTCAAAGAGAACCTGTGGGGGCTGAAGAGAGTGGGCTGGGTAGTTGGATGCCCAGGGTGACAGTTTTAAGTGGATTTCAGACTTGTCATCCTTCCTGCATAAGCCTAGGTGTTGTACAGGGACCACCTGAGGCCTTCCTCCTCACACTTCCCACTGAGCTAGGAATGCAAGCCACTTCCTTCTGTCCCTTTTGCTCTCTCTTTTAAGAGCTTGTCTGTTTTTGAAAGGAGTTTGAATCATCAATCTCAATTTGAATGTTTCCTGCTGGTCCAAAATCAGTGGTATAGGGTCATCCATTTTTGTTCAAATGGCCACATACTTCTCTCATGGACACCTTTTTCATTTCCCTGATTCAAAGTCTAAAATATCAGAAAAAAAAAAAAAAAAAACACTATGAGGAATACTGAGAGTTAGAGAGGAAGAAATCCTTTAACAATCGAATAAAAATATAAAAACCACTCATTTGAACATTTGAGTCTGATAAATCCAAAGAGAGGAAGGGAGAGGGAGAGGGAGAGGGAGAGGGAGAGGGAGAGGGAGAGGGAGAGGGAGAGGGAGAGGGAGAGGGAGAGGGAGAGGGAGAGGGAGAGGGAGAGGGAGAGGGAGAGAGAGGAATAGGAAAAGTATAAAAAGATTATTCCGTGTTCTTCAGGACAAAATGAATGGAACTGATGGTAATTATGCTTAGTAAAGAAAACAAGGAAGGACAACTTTAATATGATTTCACTCCTAGGAGGAAAATAGAGAACTGAAACATATAAACTAGAAGATATATATATATATATTCAACCCATATCCATGACCTTGAGAGAACTACACAGTGGTTATTGTTGGGGGGGGGGGGCGGCATAAAACTTTGGTGGTGGGAGTAGTATAGAATTAAACCTCTATTGTTTTAGAATCTTGTAAATCAGTAATAAAACTCTAGTTTCCCCAGGGGCTCTGTATATGGCACACAGCTGGAATTCTGTGAATATTTATTGTATAGCTATTGACTGAGTACCTAATAATGAAACCAACTTATTTTAAGGGTGCATCTTTAGATGAATTTGAAAGAGGTGAGTGTGTGTGTGTGTTCATGGATTAGAGCCATCAAAATTCAGAAGTTCTGGTATAATAAGGTTGATATAAGCACCTGATTTTTCATTCTACACATATCTAGCAGACCTGGTTATGAATGACATCAGAAACCTCTTTATGTCCTTGAAAATACTTGTATTAAAGAAAAAAAAGCTAGGCTTAGTGTCAGAAAAGTAGAACTTGGGGCTGAGACTTAAATTCAACTCTGTCATTTGCTGGTTGAAAATGAACTTCACTGATATCTCTCCACTTGCACAGATTCTGCCTGTGACAAAAGAGAAATCCATCTATCTCCTCAGTTAAACACAATGACAATTCAATGAGAAAAGCTATAAGCAAATGATTCTCCTATTGCAGAATTAGCTATAGTTATTTAACAAAATAGAATGGGCAGCACTCATTAAAATGAGATGGATAATTTCAAAGACATTCTGATGGTAAGGAAAGAGAATAGGAGCAGATGATTGTAACAACTCCTCTCTGAGTTTAATTTTATTTGGATGTTTAGAGAAAATGAGTGTTTGCTTTTAATGGACTTTGAGACGATATCAGCACTCACTCAGAAATAAATTACATGTCATGGTATTCTTGAGTTAATATTTATTTGAGCTCACCTGTTAGCATCTGAGCTGTATTATATAGTCAGTGTCTGCAAGTTGATGGAGCATTCACTGTGCTAACTGTTGTGAGGGCCCTTGCAGAAAATGTTTGATTGCTTGACTTTTTCTTTGCACGTGAATGTGATTATCTCTGAATAGTGATTCTCTCCTGTACTCCCTTGTAAGGAATTGGAAATAGATAATGAGGTAGCTTCATCTCATTTTTGTTGACTTGGCTGCTGGACAGTCACAAGGGGGAGCTGACAGATTGTAGAAATGAGCTGGATTTTCTACAAAAATGTATTCAAGGTGGCTTGAAGGTCCCAAGGTAGACAAGTGACATAGTTATGTCCTATCAATCATTTCTCTTTAACTAACACTGTATTGAATACTTCCACTTATTCAAGATTATCAAAGAGGGAGAATTGTAAGTCAGGGGATTCCAAAGATGAGCAAATCAGCAGCTTAGTTAGTCCTCCAGTGCAGGACTTTCTTAAATCTGATAAGCACACACTTTGGTGGACACAATATATGTTGTTTCTTTACCCAACATAAAGCATTTCTATCTTTAAAAAGAAATCAGCTAGCCAGAGAGAGAAGGAAAGAATGAGAAACAGTAAGAAAAGACAAGATGCCCAAATACCAGAATTTCCCCAGTGTGGTATGCCCATTTGAACTTGAATTGTGCATAACAAGGCTCTTGCCCTATTTGAGGACTTATCTCCCCAGACCAGATAAAGCCCTTTTCAATCTTGAGGAGGCAGGGTAAATTTTCAAAAACAAAGAGAGAGAGGTCAAAAGATCATCTCAAAGAGAATCAGTGGCATAAAAATAATTCAGTTTTCCATGGGTTTCTGGAGTTCCCACACCAAAGAGTTTCTTTTTTTAAAAAAAATTTTTATTGTCTTTTTATTAGATACAGCCAGAAATTGAGAAGGAAGGTGGAGATAGGGAGGGGGAGAGACAGAGAGACACCTGCAACACTATTTCACCACTCTCAAAGCATCATCCCCTCTGCAGATAGGGACCGGGGCCTCCAACCTGGGTCCTTGCGCATTATAAGATGTGCAGGCAAAGGCTAGAAGAAGATAAGATGTGCACTCAACCAGGTGTACAACCTGGCCCCACCAAAGACATTCTGCATCTTTCATATACAGATTTTTATTTCTCATATATGAATCAGAGAAATCGGCACTAAAGCCTCAACATTAAGATAATTCATCTAAATTTCCATTTATTCAAGTTGTCTCAGACATGTGCCATTTTGAAGCTATTCTCTCTATATTTTGATTTTCCAAACTTTTCTCCACAGGGTTCCAACATCTTCACATCTACACTCATCACAGCCTTCTCTTTCTCTTTCTAACTCTTCTCTCTCTTTCTAACTCTCCCTCTCTCCTTTAAACCACAATAATTACAGATGAAAGCTTCCAATAGAGTAGATATATTTAAATCAGAATATCTCTGAAATTTCTTTCCTCAGAAGCTAAGGAATAGCCTTCTTTAGGGCTCTAGTTGGGAAAAAAAATTTCCAGTCTTCTGTGAACTCCAAAGCACTGTGCTTTTTTTTCCTCTCCTAAGACAATCGAGCTCATTTCCTATTATAGTGACTTGTCTGTCTTTCCATGAGTAGCCTTTAAACTCTCTGTAACCTGGGTCCTATTCTGCTTTGTCTCAGTTTCTTCATATAGTCAATCATTGTATTTTATAGAGAGAAGCAGACACATACATATGAGATGACTTGTAAATTACTACACAATTACCTGGTAAAACTCTTGGTGGCTGAGGAATACAGAAGCATCAAATATAGAAGCATCTCTGAAGAGTCTCTGTACTTTATGAATCACATAGAAACATTTCAACTTTCTCATCCCCCACTGTTATACCATTTACTTTTACACTGGCAAGTCTCATCATGCAATCTCTGGAACTAATTTAGCTGAGTGTGCAGTTCCAGATAACAGTTCACTGAAGCTTCATTACAACACCAGTAACCTAATAAAAGGAGGAGAGGGATTAGATTGACTACAGGAGAACTTGAAGCAGTCTGTCACTTCAGATGAGGGATGCCATCATTAACCTTTAAGGTCACATTGGCTATTATTGAAGTGTCACATATCACTGCTACAAGATTAAATTAGACTAACTATTACCTCACTATTATGCTAACAAATCTCAAGCTTTTCTGAATTAATATTCCACAGACTGGAAACTTTCCTTTGCCAGTTTACTATGAGAGCACAGATTTAAATTATTTAGATGTAATGTATGACATCAACTTCCTAACTGGGAAATAAGAACATCTGAAGTTACTTTCAGTTATGGTAAAGTCATGAACAGATCTAAATTACCAGTTGGCATTTAATTTTAAGGTCATATGTTGAAGAGAACTTGATGCCTACTGATTTTATTCTGGAATTCTTTCTGGAATGTCAGAATTTCTCAGCTATAAAAGGTTTATACTTTTTCTTTCTAAAGAATATTCTTGTCTTTGAAGGCCTCAAAGACAACTTCTCATATAGAAGAGCCACCCTCTCGATGACTAGTTTTGAAAAGGTTATCATCCAGTCAGTACTCACAAATATGGTGCCTGGATGGCTGGAGGTGCTGGTTACTGAAAGAGAGACAAGGCTGAATCTTGACAGGATCCAGGTAATATTGAGTCTTAGAACCATGTTTCTGGAAGAGACTTTAGAGATCAGCTGGTCAAACCCCTGCCACTTCATGAATGAAAAAACACACTCCCAAGGTTTAAGTGATTTACTCAGAGTTACAGAGCTTAAGGCACTATCAAAGAGCAAGATAACTATTGTACACAGAGTACTAAAAGCAAGACATGGCAAGGAAGTTGCCTCGTTTACTATCTCTCAAACTTGGGGTGGGGAGAGCAGAATTTATTAACATTGCATAATAGGTATGCTACAGAGTTGGGGGTAGTGAAAAATTTCGGGTTCCTAATTAAATCTTAAAGAGTATGATTTCATAAGAGAGTTCTTTCTTTTATTATTGACCCTACATGAAGTTACTTACCTTCAAGGAGTACCCAGATAATCCAAAAATATCTACAAACTATTTTTAATTGCATTTAAGTTGAATACAATAGAAATCTTCATAATTTTATTCAGCTATGTTTATAAAATGATAAAGTACACCCAATACAACCTTGTATTAAAATAACATAGTTAAATATTTTTTTGGGAAATGTACAAAGTAGAACTACTGGTTGAGTGACAGCTAATGAAACTATAAAATATTTTGAAATTTTTATTAGTGAAGGCTGATAGGCAGAAGTCAATGTTTAATATCCAAAAGGAATGAGTATTCAAGAAGTGAAAGTATCATAGTTGAATGAAACATACCCTCTGGTAGTGAACATGCTAATAAACTAAGAAAAATATTGTTGAAATCAAATTGAAAATATGCTTACAAGGAAATTTAAAGGCTAGTTAGGGCTAAGAACTCAAGAGATAAAATCAAGAGTAGGAAAGAAAACAAGAAGAGTTTTTGCCATTTTATTATTAGTGTTGTTACACAATCTGGAGGTAAGAGATAAAAAATTACAATGTCAACACTGAAAATCTGTACTTGACAAGATAACTCACTTGTGAGGCCACATACTTCACTGTGATTGTACTTGACCCAGATTAAAACCCAATATCCACATACAAGGAGAAACTTTCCTGTTCTTCCTCTTTCTCACTCTGTCCCTTTCTTATAAAGTTGCTAAGAGCAGTGAAGCCAGAGAAACAACTGAAATAAACCATAACATTTTCATTGAAAACATATGCCATAGTGGCGATAGTGACGTTTTAAAGCACAGAACAAAGGCAGCACAGTGTGTCATAAATACAGATTAAAATGAAAACTTCTAGAACTAGCAAACAGCTCACCTAGATAGTGTGTCAGATTTACTATTTGAATTACTCAGCTGCTACTTACTGCATTGGAGGAGCTTCTTATTGTGGTGCTTTTCCTTCGCCTTCCCCCTCCATCCCCCTTTCTCATTCCCTCTGCCTCTCCTTTTTTCTCTTTCTTTCTTTCTTTCTTTCTTTCTTTCTTTCTTTCTTTCTTTCATTCTTTCTTTCTCTCTGTCTGAAAAGGAAGCCCAGGAGAGTAAAGGTCCAGTGTAAAAAAATAATTAATTAAATAAAAAGTTAGTGAGAATTCCAGGGGCAAAGACTGATGTCTCCAAATATCAAGTGGTGAGGTATATGGGCCTGAGTTTACAATAAATTAGTCTCTTGAGCATCCATAATGGGCAAGGGTGGTGGAAAGTAGGGACAGTTTCTGATTTTCTGAATAGTGGAAGACAGAGCACTCAATAGGCTATTTGCCTTACCATGCATGAGGCCCTGGGTTCAAGTGTCAGCACTGTCAGCACTGCGGAGGACATGGGGAGATTTCAATGGATAATAGAGAAATGCTGCCTGTCTCCCCACCTATTATTTCTTTTTTTTTAATATTTATTTAATTTATTTATTCCCTTTTGTTGCCCTTGTTGTTTTATTGTTGTAGTTATTATTGTTGTTGTCATTGTTGGATAGGACAGAGAGAAATGGAGAGAGGAGGGGAAGACAGAGAGGAGGAGAGAAAGAGAGACACCTGCAGACCTGCTTCACCGCCTGTGAAGCGACTCCCCTGCAGGTGGGGAGCCAGGGTTCGAACTGGGATCCTTATGCCGGTCCTTGTGCTTTGCGGCACATGCGCTTAACCCACTGAGCTACAGCCTGACTCCCCCCACCTATTATTTCTTTCACCCCACTTTCTGAAATAGACACAGTCTCTCTAAAACAGAATGATGAAAAAAAAAAAACATCCTAATGAAAAAATGGACCTGAAAAAAAAAAAAACTTAATATATCTTTTTTTTTAAACTTTTTTATTTAAGAAAGGATTAATTAACAAAACCATAGGGTAGGAGGGGTACAACTCCACACAATTCCCACCACCCAATATCCATATCCCACCCCCTCCCCTGATAGCTTTCCCATTCTCTATCCCTCTGGGAGCATGGACCCAGGATCATTGAGGGTTGCAGAAGGTAGAAGGTCTGGTTTCTGTAATTGCTTCCCCGCTGAACATGGGCATTGACTGGTCAGTCCATGCTCCCAGTATGCCTCTCTCTTTCCCTAGTAGGGTGTGTCTCTGGGGGAGCTGAGCTCCAGGGCACACTGGTGGGGTCTTCAATCCAGGGAAGCCTGGCTAGCATCCTGATGGCATCTGGAACCTGGTGATTTGCTGGGAAATTGTGCCAATGCAGTCACATCTGCCATGTTGTCCCCTCAGGCTACTGCTAGTTCCCTGGAGAGTTGGGACATTCTCGGAGTGCCTGTTCAGCCATGTTGTGTCCTCAGGACATTGTCTATATCCCCGTGATATCTGGAGTGCTCTGGTTACTCCTCCCCCCTCCCATTCTCACGAGAGTTATCATCCTATCCTAGAGTGCTATGGATACTCCTCCCCCTTCCCATTCTCGCGAAAGTTACTCCTATAAAAACCCTTCGTTTTCCGCACCACTCTGGTGTTCAGACACAGGAAAGGTTACTGCGTGAGGCAGCCATTTTCTCTACCTCCACGTGGCCCAACCTGCTTCTCTAACACCCAACTCTGAGGTGCCAGCGCTAATAAAGATTTGTGTTTCCTCTTCGCACCAGAACCTCTCTCTCTCTCATCTCTGCGGCCCGCGCACTACAACATCTGGCTCTACAACAGTGATTGAAAAGAGAGTTAACATAAAAAGCCAAACAAATTGCTGAGCAATCATGAACCCAAAGGTTGGAATAGTGGAGAGGAAGTGTTAGGGAGGTACTCATCGCAAACTCTAGTGTACTTCTGCTTTTAAGGTATATATTTTGCAGTAGTTTATGGATACGTATGAACATAAGCTCTCTCTCACAGAAACTGGTGTATATCTAGGTTTTGGGACTTTCTTAGAAAGTGAACCACCTGAGATGAAATTAGAGTGTACTATAAAAGGAAAGGTCTCACCCGAGTAATGAAGCTGAAGGGTTGTCATTCCACACATGAAGTCTCTGGACACAGTCTGAGGTGAAGCATGTTGAGGTGGCAATCGTTGTGTTGGTTAGGTTGTGATCGGCGGATGCAATATTATTTGGTTTGGATTGGGAGAGGCATACGGGAAAGTGGGCCCTATCCAAGGGTTCCAGGACTGGGGGAAGTTTAGGCTCTATAGTGGAGATGTGAGGTTCCTGCTGTCTTAGGGTTCAAAAAGACAATCGATAGTTAATGTTATCACATTATTTGGTAATTGGGTTAACTTTGAAAAGTCCTTTTGTTATGGTTTGCTGTACAGTACCCAGTATCTTGTATATAGCTGTGCTATTGGATGCTTCTAATCTACTTGGTCTAGGCTTTTGAGAGAGTCCACGTATCAAATACACAGCCTATATATTAAAAAAGATTCAGTTTGTGTTTTGAAAAACTTTGAGACATACAACTGATTTTCCCCCTCTCATATTAATTAACTACTGATTTATATGTCTACATTTTGCTAGGAGTGTACATAAACACCATCCCCACCACCAAAAGACTGTGACCCATCCCTCCCGCCCACTCCCACCCCGCACTGGCCCAGGAAGCTGCATGTCTACCCCTCACCACAGGGTTTTTACTTTGGTGCCCTACTTATAATTTGGTCAGGTCTTGCTTTTAGTTTCCCTTTAAGATCTTCTTCCTCAACTTCTGTTGATGAGTGGGATCATCCCATACTCATCTTTATCTTTCTGACTTAGCTCACTTAACATAATTCCTTCTAGCTCTGTCCAAGATGGGTCAGAGAAGGTCGGTTCATTTTTCTTGATAGCTGCATAGTATTCCATTGTGTATATATACCACAGCTTTCTCAGCCACTCATCTGTTGTTGGGCACCTGGGTTGCTTCCCGGTTTCAGCTATTATGAATTGTGCTGCTATGAACATAGGAGTACACACCTCTTTTTGGTTGGGTGTTATGGAGTCCTTGGGGTATAACCCCAGGAGAGGAATTACTGGATCATATGGAAGGTCAATGTCTAGCCTTCTGAGAGTTTTCCAGACTGCTCTCCACAGAGGCTGTACCAATTTACATTCCCACAAGCAATGTAAAAGGGTTCCTCTGTCCCCACATCCTCTCCAGCATTTGTCGCTGCTGTCCTTTTTGATGTATGCCATTCTTACTGGAGTGAGGTGGTATCTTAGTGTTGTCTTAATTTGCATTTCTCTGACAATCAGAGACCTAGAGCAATTTTTCATATGTTTGTTAGCCTTTTGGATCTCCTCTGTAAGTGAATGTTCTGTTCATATCCTCTGCCCATTTTTGGATGGGGTCATTTGCTTTTTTGGTGCTAAGTTTGCTGAGCTCTTTATATATTTTGGTGATTAGTTTCTTGTCTGATGTATGGCATGTGAAGATCTTCTTCCATTCTGTGAAGGGTCCTCTGTTTGTTTAATAGTTTCTTTGGATGTGCAGAAGCTTTTCAATTTGATGTAGTCCCATTGGTTTGTTTCTGCTTTAGTCTTCCTTGCAATTGGGTTTGATTCATCAAAGATGTCCTTGAGGTGTAGGTGGGAAAGTGTTTTACCGATGTTTTCCTCTAAGTATTTGATTGTTTCTGGTCTGACATCTAGGTCTTTGACCCATTTGGAGTTGATTTTTGTTTCTGGTGAGATAAAGTGATTCAATTTCATTCTTCTGCATGTTACAACCCAGTTTTCCCAGCACCATTTATTGAAGAGAGCCTCCTTCTTCCATTTAATGCTTTGGGCCCCCTTATCAAAGATTAGATGTCCATAGGTGTGGGAATTTATTTCTGGGCTTTCAATTCTGTTCCACTGGTCTGTGTGCCTATTTTTGTTCCAGTACCATGCTGTTTTGATGATGATGGCTTTATAATATATTTTAAGGTCTGGGAGTGTGATGCCTCCATTTCTGTTTCTTTTCCTCAAGATGGTTTTGGCAATTCTAAGTGTTTTCATGTTCCAGATAAATGATTGTAGTGTTTGTTTTATTCTCTTAAAGAAGCTTGGTGGAACTTTGATGGGTATTGCATTAAATTTGTATATGGCTCTGGGGAGAATATTCATTTTGATGATATTTATCCTTCCAATCCATGAGCATGGGATATCTTTCCATTTCTTGGTATCAGTTTCTATTTCCTTGAGTAGCAACTCATAGTTTTCAGCATACAAGTCTTTCACTTCTTTGGTGAACTTTATTCCTAGGTATTTGATTGATTTTGCTGAAACAGTAAATGGGAGTGATTTCTGGATGTCTCCTTCTTCAGATTTAGTGTTTGCATAAAGAAATGCCACTGATTTTTGTACATTGATTTTGTAGCCTGATACCTTGCTATATTGCATAATAACTTCCAGTAATTTTCTGCTGGATTCTTTAGGTCTTTCTATGTATAGTATCATATCATCTGCAAATAGTGAGAGCTTGACTTCTTCCCTTCCAATCTGTATTCCTTTGATTTCTTTCTCTTGCCTGATTGCTATGGCAAGAACTTCCAATACTATGTTGAAGAGTAACGGTGACAATGGACAGCCCTGTCTAGTCCCTGATCTGAGGGGGAATGCTTTCAGCTTCTGTCCATTGATTATGATGTTGGCTGTAGGTTTGCTATATATAGACTCCACTATATTGAGGAATTTCCCATCTATTCCCATTTTTTGTAGAGTTTTGAGCATGAATGGGTGTTGGATTTTGTCAAAGGCTTTCTCTGCATCTATTGAGATAATCATGCGGTTTTTGGCTTTGCTTTTATTGATGTGGTGAATGACATTGATTGACTTATGGATGTTGAACCAACCTTGCATTCCTGGGATGAATCCCACTTGGTCATGATGAACAATCTTTTTGATATGTTGCTGTATCCGGTTGGCCAAGATCTTGTTTAATATTTTGGCATCTATGTTCATCAGAGATATTGGTCTGTAGTTTTCCTTTTTTGTTCTGTCCCTATCAGCTTTTGGTATCAGGGTGATGTTGGCTTCATAGAAGGTGGAAGGGAGTATTCCTGTTTCTTCAATCTTATGGAAAAGCTTCAGAAGTATGGGTACTAACTGTTTCCTGAAAGTTTTGTAGAATTCGTTTGTGAAGCCATCTGGTCCAGGACTTTTGTTTTTGGGGAGATTCTCAATAATGGTTTCAATTTCTTTATCTGTGATTAGTGCATTTAGATTTTGTAGTTCTTCTTGGTTCAGTTTTGGGAGGGCATATGCTTCTAGGAATTGTTCCATTTCTTCCAGATTCTCTAGCTTGGTGGCTTATAGTTCTTCATAGAAGTTTCGCAGGATTCTCTGGATTTCTGTGGTGTCAGTTGTGATATCTCCTCCATCGTTTACAAGTCTATTAATTTGAGTCTTCTCTCTTTTTTGTTTGGTGAGTCTGGCTAGGGGCTTGTCAGTTTTGTTTAATCTTTCAAAGAACCAACATTTGGCTTCATCGATCTTTTGTATGATTCTTTTATTTTCGATGTTGTTTATATCTGCTCTAACTTTAGTGATTTCTGTCCTTCTGGTTGCTTTAGGGTTCCTTTGTTCCTCTTCCTCTAAGTCCTTGAGGTGTGCAGTAAGGTCGTTCATTTGAGCTTCTTCTTGGTGTTTAATATGTGATTGTATGGCTATAAGTTTCCCTCTCAGTACTGCTTTAGTTGTGTCCCAAATATTTTGATAGGTTGTGTCTTCATTTTCATTTGTTTCCAGGAACATTTGAATTTCCTGCTTGAGTGAGTCTCTGACCCAGTGGTTCTTAAGGAGTATGTTGTTTAGTTTCCAAATTCTGTGACTTTTAATAATTTTCTGTTTGTTGTTAAATGTTATTTTTACTCACTGTGGTCTGAGAAGATACTTGGGATGATTTCAATGCTCTTGAATTTATTGATGCTGTCTTTGTGGCTTAACATGTGGTCTATCCTTGAGTATGTGTTATGTGGATTTGAAAAGAAGGTGTATTCCAGTTTTTTGGGGTGAAAGAGTCTGAAAATGTCCAAGAGGTCTAGTCTGTCAGTCTCTTCATTCAATTCTCTTGTATCTTTATTGGTTCTCTGCTTTGTTGATCTGTCTAAGTGTGAGAGTGGGGTATTGAAGTCTCCCACTATTATTGTATTACTATAGATGTATTTTTGAAATTCTTTCAGTAGGTGCTTGATGTATTTAGATGGTCCCTCATTGGGTGCATAGACGTTAATAATTTTTAAGTCTTCTTGGTTGATTGGTCCTCTAATCATTATGTAATGTCCTTGCCTATCTTTTATTACTTTATTTAATTTAAAATCTATCATGTCTGAGATGAGAATGGCTGTTCCTGCCCTTTTTTTGTGGTCCGTTAGCCTGTATGATAGTTTTCCATCCTTTCACTTTAAGTCTGTGTTTATCTTGTTGTGACAGATGGGACACGTTCCCACCTAAACCCCAAGGACTTCTTTGATGATACAAACCCAATTGAAAGGAAGACTAAAGCAGAAACAAACCAAGAAACATCAAATTGAAAAGCTTCTGCACAGACAAAGAAACTATCACATAAACAAAGAGACCCCTCACAGAATGGGAGAAGATCTTCACATGCCATATATCAGACAAGAGACTAATCACCAAAATATACAAAGAGCTCAGAAAACTTAGCAACAAAAAAGCAAATGACCCCATCCAAAAATGGGCAGAGAATATGAACAGAACTATTCACTACAGAAGAGATCCAAAAGGCTAACAAACACATGAAAAACTGTTCCAGGTCACTGATTGTCAGATAAATGCAAATAAAGACAACACTGAGATACCACCTCACCCCTGTGAGAATGGCATATATCAAAAAGGACAGCAGCAATAAATGCTGGAGAGGCTGTGGGGACAGAGGAACCCTTTTGCACTGCTGGTGGTAATGTAAACTTATCCAGCCTCTGTGGAGAGCAGTCTGGAGACCTCTCACAAGGCTAGACATGGACCTTCCATTTGACCCAGTAATTCCTCTCCTAGAGATATACACCAAGGACTCCATAATACCCAACCAAAAAGAAATGTGTACACCTATGTTCATAGCAGCACAATTCGTAATAGCTAAAACCTGGAAGCAACCTAGGTGCCAAAAAACAGATGAGTGGCTGAGAAAGTTGTAGTATATATACACAATGAATACTATGAAGCTATTAAGAACAATGAACCCACTTTCTCTGATCCATCTTGTTAAGTGAACTAAGTCAGAAAGATAAAGATGAGTATGGGATGATCCCACTCATAACATGAAGTTGAGAAAGAATAACAGGAAAATTCAAAGCACGATTTGACTGAATTTGGAGTAGGGCACCAAAGTAAAAAACCTGCGATGATGGTAAGGGTGATGTTCAGCTTCATGGGGTGAGGGTGGGGGGGGAGGGGGTTGGGATGGGACACAGACTTCTGGTGGTAGGAATGGTGTTTATGTACACTTCTATTAATTTTTAGTCATATAAATCACTATTTAATTAATATGAGAGAGGAAAATTGATTGAATGCCTCAAACTTTTAAAATCACAGACTGAGTCTTTTTAATACTGAGTCTTTGATATGTTGACTCTCTTAAAAGCTTAGACTAGGGAAAAGGGAAGCAACCAGTGCACAGCTATACACAAATAATATCAAAGGACATAAATTTTGGTAATGTTGTGTATGACACAGTAAATACTAACAAAGGCATATTTCAAAGTTAACCCAATTGCCAAATAATGTGTATTATACAAATAACTATCTATTTTCTTCTTAAACCCTAAGACAGCAGGAACCACCCACTTCCTCTATAGTGCCTATCTTTCACCCAGTCCTAGAACCTCTAGAGTTGGGCTCACTTTCCTGCATGCTTCTCTCAATTTATACCAAATGACATTGCATCCACTGATGCCAACCTAATCAACGCAATGAGTCCCACCTCAGCATGCTTCAGTTCAGACTGTGTCCAGAGACATCAGGTGTGGAATGTCAACCCTTCACCCTCATTACTTGGGTGAGACCTTTCCTTTCATAGTATTTTCTAAATCCATTCCAGGTAGTTCACTTCCTAATAAAGTCCCAAAACCTAGATATAGACCAGATCCCATAAGATAGAGCATATGTTCACATGTATCTATAAATTAGGGCAAAATATATACCTGTAAGCAAAAATACACAATAATATGTAGTGAGTCAGTATAAAATTCATAATGATATAGAGTCTACTTAGACTTAGATACGCTCCTCACCTACTTTCTATTACAGTTCTTTTACTCACTCCAAAGCTAACCTCTTCAAAGCAAGGACTGAAAAAGCTGAATATGGGCAAGAGACTGGCAAACTTTAATGATGACTCTTAAGTCACTATCAGGCCATCCATTCAGCTGGGGCCCTAGTTGGAGTGTCCTTTGATTCCAGAACAAACATGATGGGACTAGTCCTCAAATAAATCCCTCTCTCCATTGTTACTGGTCATTTCTATCAAGGAACAACACAATAGACCCCTTTGTGGGCCCCCATAGGACCTTGCCCTCAACTTGGATCATCAATGGTAGAGAATGTTCCATCCTCCAAAAGGAGGCTAGACAATATACACTATGCTACACCTGAGGAAGATGGGTCCTGATATTGGGGCAGCTTGGAATGTTCCTACTTATGACCACAGAATGTGAGCTCAGATCTACAGGGATGCAGAGGTCACATAGGTTCCTAAACTGAATATGGGCCCCAGATCAGATCATATAAAATTGATGGGGTTTGCAACCAACAGTATTTATACACTTTTATCATATTTGGGAGCTATTCTCTCCGCTGATCTACTTTTCTGGTCCTTCTGCCAGCCATGACATCATCTCCTCAGACAATAATTAGGATATACCTGCATATCAGATTTCAGGCTCAGGCAAAAAAAAAAAAAATCTAGTATAGCCATAGGCCCTTTGAATATAACTAAAATATGCCTACTAGCTATCTACAAAATGGAGAGCCCCCCAACTCTTCATTGGTCAACAACTTGTTTTGCTTTGTATGTTAACTTTCTTTTCAACATCCAGGTTCCAGATGCTAGCATGATGCCAACCAAACTTCCCTGGACAGACAACCCCACCAATACGTCCTGGAGCTCTGCTTCCCCAGAGCCCTTCCCCACTAGGGAAATAGAGACAGGCTGGGAGTATGGATCGACCTGCCAACATCCATGTTCAGCGGGGAAGCAATTACAGAAGCCATACCTTCCACCTTCTGCATCCCACAGTGACTTTGGGTCCATACTCCTAGAGAGTTAAAAGAATAGGGAAGCTATTAAAGGAGGGGATGGGAAACAGAGTTCTGGTAATGGGAATTGTGTGGAGTTGTACCCCTCTTATCCTATGGTTTAGTCGAGATTTCCTTCTTATAAATAAAAAAATATAAAAATAAGGGGGTGATAGAGAGGGAGAGAGAAAGAGAGACACCTGAAATATTACTTTACCAGTCCCAAAGCTTTCCCCCTACAGGGGGAGACTGGGGTTTTGAACCTAGTTCCTAGTGCATTGTAACATGCCCCAACACCTGCTCCTAGAAGACACTTTTCAAAAGCATATCTGATGATAAGAAATTACAAACTACAGACTCCTGTTGAAGATTCTGAAGACAATAACTTTCTCATGTAAAGTAGCATGAAACACAAAATCTAAGAAGCACTTTTAAAAAAATTTTATTTATTTATTCATTCCCTTTTGTTGTCCTTGTTTTATTGTTGTAGTTATTATTGTTGTTGTCATTGTTGGACAGGACAGAGAGAAATGGAGAGAGGAGGGGAAGACAGAGAGGGGGAGACAAGGAGAGACACCTGCAGACCTGCTTTACCTCTTGTGAAGTGACTCCCCTGCAGGTGTGGAGCCTGGGGCTCAAACAGAGATCTTTACACTGGTCCTTGCGCTTTGTGCCACCCTCACCTAACCCTCTGCGCTACGCCGGACTCCCTAAGAAGCACTTTTTATAGTTTGTTCTTATACTCCGAAGATATTAACATCTGAGCCAAGAAACTTACAGATTGGGTTGATATGAATTTTCCCCCTCTGAGTAACTAGAAAAGAAACAGTGTTCACAGCAGTAAAGAAGAAAACATCATTTCTGATCTGAGTTGTATGATGTCACATTTCATGTTGTCATGGTGAACATACAGCAATCCTACCCTTCCCTAAAGAGCATTTTTTTGCTTTGTTATAGTGTATATATATTTACCATAGAACAGGGTTTTCTCAAATTTTATACTTTACTGTTCATTTACTCATTTACTTTTCATCAGTGCACTGTTGAACTTTGTTTTATGGTAGTAGCAGAAATTGAATATGGGACCCTGGAGCCTCAGGTATGAAAGTCTTGCAGAAACTGTGCTATGCTACCTCCTTGGCCCAAATTTTATACTTTCAACTCCTGTGTGATCTTTCCTTTTGTACACTAGAGATTGACACCTATAGATGTCAATCAACTGAATACTTGTCCATGACATTCCTAGTTCTCATCCTTAAGTTCTTCTCCTAAGAAGAGCTTCTTCACATTTTTTATGTCCTGTTGGTGCATTTTTTTTTTTTTTTGCCTCCAGGGTTATCACTGGGGCTTGTTGCCTGCACTATGAATCCACTGCTCCTGGAGGTCATTTTTTTCCTTTTGTTGCCCTTATTGTTTATCACTGTTGTTGTTATTGTTGTTATTACTGTTGTGGGTTAGGAGAGAGAGAAATTGAGAGAGGAGGGGAAGACACGGGGAGAGAAAGATAGACACCTGCTGACCTGCTTCACCACTTGTGAAGCGAACCCCCTGCAGGTGGGGAGCCAGGGGCTGAAACAGGGATCCTTGGCCAGTCCTTGTGGTTTGCACCATGTGTGCTTATCACCTGGTCTCCCTGTCTGTGCTCTTAACTGTCTAGTGAAGTTTATTTCTCCTGTCTTAGAATAACATCTCAAAATAACAATATGTGTTTGTATCTAGATATAGATATGTACATGGATCAAAACAAAAGAAGCCAATTACTAGAAATTTTAGTTAACAAACTTGAAGTAGTGGTGGATTTTTTAAAAATGCTGAGTATTGAGGTGTCATTAAAATAAGTACACTTTATCATCTCTTCATCCTCCACCATTTGGCACTAGATTTTGAACACCCCCTCCCCCAGTACCTTTCTCTGGCTTTTCAAGCATGTAAATTCTGTTGTACACTGTCTGTCAAACTCTCCCCTATGTCAGCTATGCCCTCCTACTTCTTTGTCACTCTTCTCTATTTTGAATTGTTTTGTGTTGTTGACTTGCATCAACAAACACCACTCCCACTTCAGTAATTATAGCATACTTGCTGCTTTTCTTTGGATGAGAGTTTTCCCTTAGGATCTCCATATTTCCCGGTTTTTCTGTTTTCCTCACCTCCCCAACACAAAAAAAATTCTTTCCACTCCTGTCAATCTAATTCCCTAACCTCTATCATATTACTCTAAATGATGGCATTTATCACTTGATAAAATCATGTTTATTTACTGTTTTGTTAATTTAGTATTGATTTTCCCAAGTAGAAAGTTTAGTCTAATAAGGATGAACCTTGCATATCTGACTCACTGGCATGTCTGCACAATGCTTTCTAGTAGGGGATCCTGAAATGTTTGCTAAGTGGACTGTCTAATTTTATCCCAAGAGTAAGTCAGTTTTGAAGACAGACCACGTGGTGTTTGGGGGGAAAATACATAGATATGAATTCCTAATAAAATTCAGAGTCAAACTTGAATACCTGTCTGTCTGATGTAGAGCTAGTATTTTTTTTCTTTTTGCTTGTTTTTAAAATTTTTTCTATTATTTATTTATTCCATTTTGTTGCTATTGTTGTTTTATTGTTGTTGTTATTGATGTTGTCATTGTAGGATAGGACAGAGAGAAATGGAGAGAGGAGGGGAAGACAGAGAGGAAGAGAGAAAGGCAGACGTCTGCAGACCTGCTTTACAACCTGTGAAGTGACTCCCCTGCAGGTGGAGAGCTGGGGGCTCAAATAGAGTTAGAATTATGATCCACTCTCATGATAGATTCAAAATATCTTATTTTGGATCCCCTCCTATATGACAAGACTATCTTAGTGTAGCTTTATAGGAAGAAAGATAAAGTTTGATAGAAAGATAAAGCTTGGTATTAAGATATGCTCTTTGTCAGATAACTTTGGAACACGCAATTTTATATTAAATATGAAGTTGTATGGCAAGGCATTAAAATGCCATCACCTGCAACTCTTTGAAAATGCCATGTGGCATGAATACCAACAATTACCCACCTGCACCCTCATATAGTGAAAAAGCATCAACAAGTTGTGGCCCTGGGAATTGCTTGGTGGGTAGAGTACAGGACTTGAATGTATAAACTCCTGGGTTCTGCCTGCAAAACTGCACATGCTTAAGCTGTGCTTCATTTGCACACTCTCTCTACTGTCAGGAAAATAAGTAATTCTTAAAAAAAAAATGTCAACACACTACTGCATGACATGTTCTTTACATTCAAATAACTGAGTCACAGTAGTTTCAAACCAAAGTGACTTATTTTTTTAAGTGGTTTAATATGAGTAAAGCAAAGACAAATACTTCCACTTACATTATTTCATTAAGAGTTAGTAAAGATAGAAAACACAACATGGATCCCGCAGATCCATGAGCTAAAGCTTAACCTCCATGGTTAAAAAAAAAAGAGCAACTGCATCCTTCTAAAATTAAATTTCCACTTAGTGTTTTGATAAAAGATATTTTCTTGATTTTTTTTTTTTTTACTTCCTTGAAGGGTCCACATCTTATAACAAAATAAACAGTGACTCAAAAAATGAGTTATTTAATTACCCTATATTTACCTTTGAGACTTCCTTCCCAAATTTTCTCAGTTCTCTAATGCTATACGTAATTTCTGGTGCATAAACAGGATTTTCTTGCAGCTTGAAGGCGTACTGCTTGGAGACTCAAGGAAGCAGAAGAGAAGGCCAACCATTTACCAGAGGTGACTTTGGTTAGAGTCAAAGCTTTTGACCTTTTCACTAATGAGTCCAAGGGAAATTGCAAGTCAGATAACAGTTGTTCCAAGTCAGAACTAAAACTAACACAGGGAATTAAATTATGGCCAGAGGCACAGGTTGATGCAGTGTGGAGTGACAGGAGAATAATGCTTATGGAAAGGGACACAGTAGTCTGATCCCAGTTCAGCCACTGTCTGGGGCCTTGGGCAAGATAATTCTTTCTGATTTTAATTTCCACATCTGTCTATTTTTATTTTAAACCTTATTTTATTTTCTGATTTTAAGACTTAATTTTTTATTAGTGGGGGGGAGGCTGGAATGTTATTCTAGCACAGGAATCTAAGTCACAACCTCATACTTCCAAGTCCTGTGCTGCACTGCTGTGACACTTCCCAGGTCCCCTGTTATGCTGAGAATATGTCTGGTTTCAAAAAGGTATCATAAGTAACCCTGTAAGAGGGGAAAATCAAAAATCATCAAGAACACTTCTCTAGTTAGATTATCAATGAGAGACTTAAGTATATTTCACTGCTCACATAGCCACAAATGATAGATGTATTAGAAATTTAATGGATCAAGGTCAGATCAGGGTAGACTTGGGAACAGTAAAACATTTAAGGTTTGCCCTCAAATGAAGTTCATGATTTTTTTTTCTTTTTAAAAAATATTTATTAGGGAGTCAGATAACAGTGTACCTGGTTGAGAAGACACATTACACTGTGTAATATTTACATCAATGACCTCCCAGAAACTTCTTCAAGGAAGTTCATCTACGCCGATGACATCTGCTGTGCAACTCAGGCATCCAAGTTTGACACCCTCGAAGAAACACTCACGAAAGACATGTCTCTGATATCTGATTACTGTAAAAAATGGCGACTAATCCCTAGCACTGCAAAAACGATATCATCTGTTTTCCATCTACACCATGCCTCGGCCTCGCGTGAGCTTAATGTGCAGCTTGGCGGTAGGAGAATCCGGCATGAAGCCCAGCCAGTCTATCTTGGCGTTACTCTCAATCGCACTCTGTCATTTCACAAACATCTCATAAAAACTGCAGCAAAGGTGGGCGCGAGGAACAACATCATTGCAAGACTGACCAGCTCCTCATGGGGCGCGAGCGCTTCCACACAACGATCATCATCTCTGGCATTATGCTATTCCACTGCAGAATACTGTGCCCCAGTATGGTTCCGTAGCCCCCATGTCCACTTGGTCGATTCCAAATTATATTCCTCCAAGAGGATAATTTCTGGAACCATCCGTTCCACCCCGGTTCCATGGCTGCCAGTTCTTAGCAACATCGCCCCGCGATGTTGGTATTCAATATTCGTTGATATTCGTTGGGATGCAGCATCATCTAAGTTCATTTCCCACGTCTACGCTCGACCGGACCTGCCAATATACACGGATATCTTCGCCCACCCTGTCCAACGCTTGACGTCTCGTCACCTAATCTGGTCCCCTACGCCTACACTGAACTTCTCTGTTCCAGACTCTTGGAAACAGAGTTGGCAGTCAGCTGAGGTAAAGAACAAACACCTCATCACAGACCCCTGCAAGCGTCAACCCGGCTTTGACCTAGCACGTTATGATTGGGCCCTCCTCAATGGCTATCGAACAGGCCATGGCCGGTGCGCCGCTATGTTCCATCGCTGGGGAGCCAGAGATGACCCGAACTGCCCCTGCGGCTACAGACAGACTATGACCCACATAGTCAATGACTGCCACCTCTCCAGATTCAAAGGAGGAATCGAAAATGTACATCAGGCTCAACCTGATGCTGTTGACTGGCTACGGAAGAAGGGCAAACGCTAGAAGAAGAACTGTGTAAGAGTCAAGGTTTGAGCTCCCACTCCCCACCTGCAGGGGGAAGACTTCATGAGTAGTGAAACATATCTGCAGGTGTCTCTTTTTTCCCTTTTCCCTCTCTGTTTACTCTTCGCCTCCCCATTTCTCTTTCTGTCCTGTGAAATGAAAAGAAAAAAGATAAGTAAAAGGTAAAAATGGCCTCCAGGAGTGGTGGATTCCTGGTACACATAAAATCACTGTGGTGACTAGAAAATAAAATACAATGTGGAACATGGACACTGAGGATGGAGCAACAATCTGCATATATATGAGTTACCAAAGCTCCAACTGGAAACCTTGCTCTTTGAGGTCTAACGTTCTACCATTTTTTTTAAATTTTTTAATCTTTTATTTTTTTTAATATTTATTCCCTTTTGTTGCCCTTGCTGTTTTATTGTTGTAGTTATTATTGATGTCATCATTATTGGATAGGACAGAGAGAAATGGAGCGAGGAGGGGAAGATAGAGAGGGGGAGAGAAAGACAGACACCTGCAGACCTGCTTCACTGCCTGTGAAGCCACTCCCCTACAGGTGGGGAGCTGGGGGCTTGAACCAGGATCCTTACACTGGTCCTTGTACTTTGTGCCATGTGCTCTTAACCCGCTGCACTACTGCCGGACTCCCGTTCTACCATTTCTTAGGGTCACAAGTTTCACGGATTTATTGACACTTTTATATAAACTATCAACTCCCTTTGTCCTCTCTCACTGCATTTTACTTACCTAACTGACCTCCAGCTCTCTATGTCTCATCTGTTTTTACTAAAATTTGGCAAAGCCAAACTTTTTTTGGCATTTGGTAAAGTGCAAATAAATGATTTTCTTTATTAATCATGTCTTTTGGCTTGAAAAATCCTCAGTCTTAATATGCTTTTAAAATATTAAGAAAAACCTAATATTGTTCTCTTCCAAGGATCTTATTTTGAGATTCTTATACTTCAAAAATTACCTCCAGTCCTTGTTTCAGCCTGAGTTCTCACTTTAAAGAGAGAGGTGTAGGGTGAAGTTCTGTTATTTCCTTTTGTAAATGAATGACCAACGGTTTCAACATCATTTTTTGAAAAGGCTATTCTCTCTCTTATAGTGTGCACCTTTGTCAAAAATCAATTGGCCATATTTAAGTGGAACTATTTAGGGATTTCTATTCTGTTCCATTGATCTATGTGTCAGTTCATTCATTTTTATCAACTTTATCTTTAGCACTTAAAGGCTAGGAGCCCAGTATATGTTTTGCTTATAACAGAAAATATCTTTGACACTTAACAGCCTGCTTAATGTTCTCTTGACTTGGTTACTTAGCATAAGTCCTCAGACATTAAAAATCTCTTTAATCTCTATAAATGTTGTTATTATACATACATAGGCTCAACAAAGATAAATATTAATATTAAAATTGTTGGAGTAAGTGCCTGATATCTAATTCCAAATATAGTGCTTAAATATTTAAAGAGTTTCAGATAATGAATCAAGAAGGGTGAAAATAAATGGAATGTTTCAAGTCCATTTACACCATCTTTCTCAAGTCATCAATCAATTAGCCAAAATACAAGACGTCTCTCCTTTAATTTCTTTGATAGCTGTTTTTTCTTTCCCTAGAGCACTGCTCAGCTCTGACTTTACTTTCCATGCTCAGCATGGAACCTGGAGCCTGGGAGCCTCAGGCATGAAAGATTTTTTTGAATAAAGTCTTGTTTCCCTAACTTGTTCAAATCTAAATTTTCTGAAATCAGGAGTTATAGGGATTTTTTTTAACAATAGGTGTTTACTCAAAAATTGAGTGTATAATTTATCATATGATTCAGCAACTCCATGTCTGCGTATACACTCCAAAGAATTGAAAGTGGGGATTTGCAGAGGCATGTGTACATTCATGTTCATAGAGTTATTACTCACAATATACAACCCAGTGTCCTCTGTTAAGTCATTAGAATATTAATCAGGTGGCCTTTTCTCTGGATGTTCTCTACATTCTCATAGGACAACCTAGGGCAATTGCATTTGAACTATGAAAAGGCAGGTGATATGTCTTAATTTAATTTGCAAGCATATCCTAGATTATAGTTTAGAATTTCCCTGCTACTATAGCACAGAGGAAACTTTAGATTTAGGAAGCAGGACTAGACATGGAAATGGTGGTAGTGGAAAAAAACAAAACAACTAATTTCCACACGTAATTTGAAATGAACCAAATCCATGTGTCTAATCCTGCTCTCTCTTTCTTGCCCATGTTTTATTTATTTATTTTTTTGGTCTGTTTGTTTTGTTTTTTGTTTTTGTGGGGGAGATTAATGGTTTACAGTAAATATAGTTTTTGATATATGTGTAAAATTACTCAGTTTTCTGCAAAACATTCTCATTTCCCATCCTAGGCCCTCCTCTACCATCATACACCAGGACCTGAAAGCCCCCAACCCCCAGAGTCCTTTACTTTACTGCAATACACCAAACCCAGTCCAAGTTCTACATTGTGTTTCTCCTTTCTGTTCATATTTTTCAACTTCTGTCCATGAGTGAGATCATGCCTTATTCATCCTTTTTTTTTTTCAAGATAGCTCATCTCACTTAACATGATTCCTTCAAGTTCCAACCAAAATTAGGTGAAGAAGGCGATGTCTTCATTTTTTAATAGCTGTGTAATATTTCATTGTGTATATAGACAACAACTTTCATAGCCACTTACCTATTTTTGTATACTTAGGTTACTTCCAGGTTTGGGCTATTAGAAACTGTTCTAGGAGTGTACATAAACACTATTCCCACCACCAAAAGACTGTACACTCCTAGTAAAGTGTAGTCATATAAATCACTAGTTAATTAATATGAGAGGGGGAAAATTAATTGTATGTCTCGAAGTTTTTAAAACACAGACTGAGTCTTCTTAATATATAGGCTGTGTATTTGATATGCAGACTCTCTCAAAAGCCTAGGCCAAGTAGATCAGAGGCAACCAGTGGTACAGCTATTTACAAGATACTGGGTACTATACAGCAAACGCTAACAAAAGGACTTTTCAAAGTTAACCCAATTACCAAATAAGGTGATGATAACATTAACTATCCATTGTCTTTTTGAACCCTAAGACAGCAGGAACCTCACATTTCCACTATAGAGTCTATATTTCCCCCAGTCCTGGAACCTTAGGATAGGGCCCACTTTCCCTCATGACTCTCCCAATCCATATCAAATAATATTGCATCTGCCGATCGCAACGTAATCAAAGCAACGATTGCCACCTCAACATGCTTCAGTTCAGACTGTGTCCAGAGACTTAACATGTGGAATGACAACCCTTCAGCTTCATTACTCGGGTAAGACCTTTCCTTACATAGCATTCTCTAATTACATCCCAGGTGGTTCCTTTCTAACAAGACCCAAAACCTAGATATACACCAGTTTCTGTGAGAGAGAGCATATATTCACACGTATCCATAAACTACTGCAAAATATATACTTGAAAGCAGAAGTACACTAGAGTTTGCAGTGAGTACTCCCCCCCCCCCCAGCACTTCCTCTCCACTATTCCAAGCTTTGGGTCCATGATTGCTCAACAATTTGTTTGGCTTCGTATGTTAACTCTCTTTTCAGCCACCATGTTCCAGATGCCATCAGGATGCCGGCCAGGACTGGACTGAAGACCCCACCAATGCGTCCTGGAGCTCTGCTTCCTCAGAGACCCACCCTACTAGGGAAAGAGAGAGGCAGACTGGGAGTATGGACCGACCAGTCAACGTCCATGTTCAGCGGGGAAGCAATTACAGAAGCCAGACCTTCCACCTTCTGCAACCCACAATGACCCTGGGTCCATGCTCCCAGAGGGATAGAGAATGGGAAAGCTATCAGGGGAGAGGGTGGGATATGGAGATTGGGTGGTGGGAATTGTGTGGAGTTGTACCCCTTCTACCCTACGGTTTTGTTAATATATCCTTCCTTAAATAAAAAATAAATTAAAAAAAACAGAAATTGTGCTGCTGTGGGGTCATATACCTCTCTATGATGCTAGGCATTCTTTCAGATCTTTAGCATAAGCTAACTCATTTGATGATTACAACTTAGTCATTATGGTGGCTATAGCATTCCTATTGCCTTTTAATACATGAACCAAACAAAAAAAGTAAGGTGGAGTAGCCTGACCAATATTAATCCACAAGCAAGTGGCAGAGGAAAAATGTAAACTCCGTAAACAGGTCATATGAATAATATGATATATTCACTAAAAGTTTAAGTTGCTATACCTTGAATACAGATAACATGTAATAAGTTGTATATTTATATTATATACAAAATATTGTATTGGGTTGTTGGAAAAATTATGCCATGTAAGGTGGTGCAATGGATAAAGCATTGGACTCTTAAGCATGAGGTCCTGAGTTCAAGCCCCAGCAGCACATGTACCAGAGTGATGTCTGGTTCTTTCTCTCTCTCTGCTCCTATCTTTCTCATTAATACATAAATTAAAAATCTTTAAAAAAAAAAAAGAAAAGAAAAGAAAAATAGTTGCATGTTTTTGCACTGAAAAAAATGGCAGGAGACTCACATCTACTTCAAAATTGGTCTATACTCTGTGAATATTATTTCCTTTCTCTTGGTTATCTGTAACCCCCTCATCCTTCAAGATCTGCTTTTCCAATTCAAATACTGATTGATCTTCTAAATCCTATGTCAGAAGCCATAGATTAAAATAATTAAAATGTAACACCTAGGCCAAATATAGAATTGAAAGAAGTGGATACATTGGTTTAACGACTTGAATGGGGAGAAAACAAAAAGTAATCATATCTGACCTGAGTCATGTTTAACGAGACTGGAAAACACACTTGGGAAATTGTAGTGAGGTCAAAAGGAAGAAGGCACAATTCTTCTGGCATTGATATGTAGCGGTTACCAGAATAATCTAAGAATACATTCAATAACTTGTCATCCAGGAAATATATGCCTCGACTAGTAAAATATTAGACACTCGGGCAAATTTCTGAGATAAAATATTTAAAGTTAAATTGTGGACTACCTGGTGGTGGAGAAGGGAGAAAAAGATAAGGAGGTTAGTGCAAACTAATGCATTTTTCTGTTTTCATTGATAGCTTCTGAGGAATAGGTATAATGCAAGAAGGTATAACCCAGGCTTGCATCTGCATGACAGCGTGATAATTGAATATTTTCACTGAGCCTCACAGTTTAGGCTTTTTTTTTTTCTCAACTGATTTTCCTCACCTAAAGAAAATAAATGGAGATGTTGTCATGACCAAACTCATCGGTCCCCACAATAGATTTTTCCATTATCTGTGATGAATGAAATTCATGTAATGGGTATTTTCAAATGCTGAAACTCATACATTTAGAAATATACTTTTACTAGTGTGGAAATCATTCTGAATTAAATTAAACAATGTCAATAAAATGACTGCAAAATTGAAGTCCAGAGCCAGATGAGAAAATTTGAAAATTGTGAGGTATTTGGAGAGGCAGTAAAACCGTAGACTGAATTAATTAAATGGAAAGGTGAAAGGAATTAACTGCAGCCTTCATTGCAAATATTAAATAATAGTGATAAATGAAGACACCTGCCAAGGTGCAGTAGATCGCTAAAATTAATTCTACTCAGAAGTTCTAAGAACAGAGTCACTCAATTATAAAACTCAGCTGGGCATATGGAGCTCAAATTCTAACACAATGTGGTAATATATTCAGACCATAAAAAGAGTATGAAAATCCAATATCAAAAATCACCTATAAACCTCTTGCAAAAGAGAAAATAAGCAAAAGATAAAATTCACAAATGGCATCAATAAAAACTCATATTTAGAAATTTGAAAGGTTATATAAGCAAATCTATTTACAAAACATATACATTAAGATAAAATAAAATGATAGTGTCTAAAATAGTAACAACCAAATGTTAACAACCATGCAGTGCGGCTTGTAATAGTAGCAGCAGCAGTAGTAGCAATAGCAGTAGCAGTAGCAGTAGTAGTAGTAGCAGCAGTGGTAATAGCAGCAGTAGTGGTAGTAGCAGTAGTAATAGTGGCAGTAATAGTAGTGTTAGTAGCAGTGGTAGTAGCAGTAGTAGTAGTGGTAGTGGTAGTAGCAGTAGTAATAGTAGCATTAGTAGTAGTGGTAGTGGTAATAGCAGTAATAGTAGCAGTGGTAGTAGCAGTAATAGTAGTGGTAGTGGTAGTATCAGTAGTAATAGTAGCATTAGTGGTAGTGGTAATAGCAGTAATAGTAGCAGTAGTAGTAGTAGTAATAGTAGCCGTGGTAGTAGCAGTAGCAGCAGTAGCAGTAGTAGTAGAAGCAGTAGTAGCAGCAATAGTAGTAGTAGCAGTGGTAGTAGCAGTAGTAGTAGTAGTAGCAGTGGCAGTAGTAGTATTAGCAGTGGTAGTAGTAGCAGTGGTAGTAGCAGTAGTAGTAGCAGTGGTAATAGTAGCAGTGGTAGTAGCAGTAGTAGTAGCAGTAGTAGTAGCAGTAGTAGTAGCAGTGGTAGTAGCAGTAGTAGTAGTAGTAGCAGTGGTAGTAGCAGTAGTAGTAGTAGTAGCAGTGGTAGTAGCAGTAGTAGTAGTAGTAGCAGTGGTAGTAGTAGCAGTGGTAGCAGCAATAGTAGTAATAGTAGTAGCAGTGGTAGTAGCAGTAGTAGTAGTAGTAGCAATGGTAGTAGCAGTGGTAGTAGTAGCAGTAATAGTAGTAGCGGTGGTAGTAGCAGTAGCAGTAGAAGTACTAGCAGTAGTAGCAGTGGTAGTAGCAGTAGTAGTAGTGGTAGTGGTAGTATCAGTAGTAATAGTAGCATTAGTGGTAGTGGTAATAGCAGTAATAGTAGCAGTAGTAGTAGTAGTAATAGTAGCCGTGGTAGTAGCAGTAGCAGCAGTAGCAGTAGTAGTAGAAGCAGTAGTAGCAGCAATAGTAGTAGTAGCAGTGGTAGTAGCAGTAGTAGTAGTAGTAGCAGTGGTAGTAGCAGTAGTAGTAGTAGTAGCAGTGGTAGTAGTAGCAGCAATAGTAGTAGTAGCAGTGGTAGCAGCAATAGTAGTAATAGTAGTAGCAGTGGTAGTAGCAGTAGTAGTAGTAGTAGCAGTGGTAGTAGTAGCAGTAATAGTAGTAGCGGTGGTAGTAGCAGTAGCAGTAGAAGTACTAGCAGTAGTAGCAGTGGTAGTAGCAGTAGTAGCAGTAGCAGTAGTAGCAGCAGTAGCAGTAGAAGTAGTAGCAGCAGTAGCAGCAATAGTAGTAGAAGGAGGAACAGTGGTAGTAGCAGTAGTAGTAGTAGCAGTAGCAGTAGCAGTAGTAGTAGCAGTAGCAGTAGCAGTAGCAGTAGAAATATTAGCAGTAGTAGCAGTGGTAGTAGCAGTAGTAGCAGTAGCAGTAGTTGTAGTAGCAGCAGTAGCAGTAGCAGTAGAAGTAGTAGCAGCAGTAGCAGCAATAGTAGTAGAAGGAGGAACAGTGGTAGTAGCAGTAGTAGTAGTAGCAGTAGCAGTAGAAGTAGTAGTAGCAGTAGCAGTAGCAGTAGCAGTAGAAATATTAGCAGTAGTAGCAGTGGTAGTAGCAGTAGTAGCAGTAGCAGTAGTTGTAGTAGCAGCAGTAGCAGTAGCAGTAGAAGTAGTAGCAGCAGTAGCAGCAATAGTAGTAGAAGGAGGAACAGTGGTAGTAGCAGTAGCAATAATAGCAGTAGCAGTAGTAGCAGCAGTAATGTAGTAGTAGCAATAGCACACCCGACTCGGGGGCGCTCCCGTGTGAATAAAGAATTGTAATACCATGCCGCCACAAGTTCCTGGATCTCTCTCCCGCCCGCAACGCTAGCCCGGCATCCTGCGGTGCCAGTGCTCAAACCTATATGTCACACCTGGGAAGGCCTGTACTCTACAGGGTGAGCTATATACTGGCCCACAATTTCTGAATTTTACATTTACTATCATCAGCCATTGTTTTTTAACATTTAAAAAATAGTTTGATTTATGTATTATTGGATATAGAGAGAGAGAAAATGAGAAAGAAGAAGGAGATAGAAAGGGGAACAGAGAGACACCTACAGCCTTACTTCAATACATATGAAGCTTTCCCCTGAAGGTGGGGACCAAGGACTTGAACCTGGGTTCTTGCACACAATAGTGTGTGTGCATAACCAGGTGCATCACTACCTGGCCCCTCATAGTGCATATTAGACTCAGTAATTTTACCTAAGTCTGGTGCTTTATTCCAAAAGTAAATTTCATTGCATTTGTTGCAAGGATTTACGATTATTCATTCTCTCTGCATTTCTCTAAATTCTAGTGGTACTGTCAACTTTTTGGTAACATTCAGCCTTTGTAGACCTTGCTTCTACTTAGTCTGTTTAAGGTTTTCCCATCAAAATTTCTACAGCAAATAGTGCAATGCCCAGGCTCTTTAATTACCAAGGGCATTTGAAGATTCTGTATAGTTCTTATTTCTGCTTTCCATTTGATCTACACATGTAATGATTTTGTAGATACTGATTCTTTCTGATATTTTATCTTAGCAGTTATACCTATTTTTAAGTAAAGAGATTCTGAACTATTCTAAAAAATATGCTATCTGTTGCCGTACAGATAGGCTATTTATACGTTTAGCTATTCTCTGCATGAATAATTTAATTAAAAGTGAAAGAAAATGTTTTTTCAAATGCCTTGTCTGTTTAAGATGCACTTAGGTCTTGCAGACACGTAGATACTTATTATGGGGAAATGAGAGATTATACTCTTGAGTCAACAAGTATACTGTAAACTATTAACCCCCAAATAAAGTAGGGAGGATGTATTTTGTGTGATAAGTCCAAATTATACTACATTTATATATCCACTCACACTATCATAATCAAGAGAAAGTTAAATTAGCTAAGTTGTTTTTCAAATAGACCTGATAATTATGACATGAAAAGCCCAGTACCTAAGTATGACTAGATATGGGACTGAGGTCAACTCACTGTGGTTTACAGTTAGTGGTATTTATATACTTTTTCCATATATGAGAGCTACTCTCTGCCCTGATCTAGCTTTCAAGTCCTATTCTCAACTCTGACACCATCTTCCCAGACAATACTTTTAGTCCAGCAGTGTGTTAGCTATCAGGCTCAGGCAGAATTTACTAAAGTTATGGGCCCCTTGGACATACCCAAAATAGATTTCTTAGCTTCTTCTCACATGAAGACTCCTAATTTCATCTGCTCTATTCCTACCTTTGGGTTCCTGTTTATTAAATAATTTGTTCTGCTTTATATCTTACCACTTTTCCTACACCACGTTGCAGATGCTATCATGATGCCATCCTGACTTCCCTGAGCAGATAACCTCACCTCCCCAGAGTCCTACCCCACTAGAAATGTGTACAACTCTTTGTAGAAGTCAAATAACATTAAGTAGAAAAGTACACTTCCCAGAGTGGGATTTAAATAAAACTTGGAACTTGCTCATTTTTAATCTTCAATTTTATATATCTAAATCCTTCCTCCCTTTTCAATATATGGTCATGTATCTATAAGATAACATGCTATTTAAGTCAGCTGTGTTTCAATCATGAGAACTGTGAATGCATTGCTAGTCCACGGTTATTTTATAACCATGTGCAATACATTACGATTCACAGAATACAGTTGGAAGCAGATTATGGCTGAATTCTAGGAAAAGCTGAGTCTATTCTCTTCCTAGTACTTAATGAAAAACAAGGTGAATTGAATATCAGTTTGAGTACTATAAACCAAAATATACAAACCCCATATATCTTGACTTTCAAAGATCTTTGTTGGAAGAATCATAGTGTTTAAATTTGGAAAGTCTGCTTAGGTTTTTCTATCTGGCATAAGTGGTCAATTTTGGCATTGTTCCCAGGAAACGGCTGTACATAGGATTTGATAAAGGACTTTCATATTGGGCTACTTTCCAATTGCTTAGAGAAGACATATTTCCATTCTACATCAGAGAAAGGCACAGAGGAAAAAAAAAACTTTAAGCAATCAGGATAAAATCAGGAAATATAAACTGAAGGAGATCTCATCAATCAGAACCACAAAAAATTTACTCAGACCAAAATTCCATTTCTCTTTTCAGAAACATGAGCAATAATTTTTGAAAGAACCCCCAAACTCCCAAAGCATATAACCCTTCCCAACTCAACTAACTTCCCTAAAGATATTTTTTAAAAATTACCAACAATGTGATTACTACAATATCTATTATTTCCCTAAAGCTTTCCCATAAAATATATAATCATGGGGACCAGATGGTATGGCGAACTTGGTAGAGTGCAGGTGTTACCAAATGCAGGGGCAGAGGGTAACCTTCACAAGTGGCAATGAGTGCTGGCAAGTGTCATTCTTTCTTGCTCTTTATCTCTCCTTCTGACTCCTCCCTATCTTCTGATGCCTCCCTGTCTCCATATAAGAGAAAGAAAACAAATAAAAACAAAAGTATCCACCCAGGAATGATGGAGTCACGTGCAAGTCAGAGCCCCAATGATAAAAGGCTGGTGGCAAATACATATATTCTTAATATGTAAACTAAAATGTATAAATTAAACATAAGAGAGTAAGAATCAGTGATGAATTGACTTTCTTGAATTCTGTTGGTTTGAGTTTACTTGTATTTTTGTTTCATTCTGCTTTATGTTGGCTTTTCAGAAGTCATCCGGGAAATCATTTTCATTTTATCAGACAAGAAGTATTCATATAGATATTCTTGATTTTCAATTTGATCTGGTACTGTCATCCTAATATAAAATGTTTATGATTCATTTAATTCCTGCTATATTTTCTCCTAATTCTTCCCAAGTTATGCCATATTTTATTATCATCTCACTTAATCATTATGGGGTAGTTATGTATGTACTTAAATATTTTACAAGTTATCAATATGAAACACTACATCTTTTTTAAATATTGATTGATTGATTCCCTTTTGTTGCCTTTGTTGTTTTATTGTAGTTATTATTGTTGCTATTATTGATGTCATTGTTGTTTCATAGGACAGAGAGAAATTGAGAGAGGAAGGGAAGACAGATAGAGGTAGAGAAAAGCACCTGCAGACCTGCTTCACTGCTTGTGAATCGACTCCCCTGCAGGTGGGGAGTCGGAGGTTCAAACTGGGATTCTTATGCCAGTCCTTGTGCTTTGCGCCATGTGCATTTAACCCGCTATGCTACTGCCTGACTCCAGAAATGCTACATCTTTATCTTTCATGAGATAAATTATTACAGTCTCCTATAATTTTCTATACTTTATTCACGTAAGTTTCTCCATAATGTTTGACATTTATACTTTTTATTTCAGTAAAGAGTTCGATTAACAGACACTCAATGAGCACATAATACATAAAGCAAAAATAATGGTGGGGGCAAGGGCAGGCTGTGGCTCACATGGTTAAGCATGCATAGTACTGTGCACAAGGATCCAGGTTCTAGTCCCCTGCTACTCATCTGCAGCAGGAAGCTTCATGAGCTATGAAGCAAAGCTACAAATGTCTTTCTGTCCTCACCTCCCCTCTCAGTTTCTGTTTGTCCTATTGAATAAAAAACTGGGAAGGAGGGAAGGAAGGAAGGAAGCAAGCAAGGAAGGAAGGAAGGAAGGGAGGGAGGGAGGAAGGGAGGAAGAATGGAAGGAAGGGAGCGAGTAAGGGAGTAAGGAAGGCTGACAAGTTCATGACTTTCTTTAATACAAGATCAGATAGAAACTAGCCAAAATAACATACATGCAATTTACTTAGTATATTGGTGCCTCTGCAAATGCTCAACAGTCAATATATATATATATATATATATATATATATATATATATATATATATATATATATATATATTTACCTGCACCTGTAGATTTTTTTTAATAATTGCTTTACAGTGCCATTCCAGGTAAGAAATGAAGAAAGAAAGAAAGAAAGAAGGAAAGGAAGAAACAGAGAAAGAAAGAAAGAAAGAAAGAAAGAAAGAAAGAAAGAAAGAAAGAAAGAAAGAAAGAGGAAGAAAGAAAACAAGAACAAAGTGACCATCAGAAGCAGTGGATTCGCAGTGTCAGCACTGAGCTTCAGCGATAAACCTGGAGGCAAAAAGAAAAAGGAAATAGCATCCCATCACTTTTGAAGATGCTCTTAAATATCCAACAGTTTACAGGGCAGTCTCCATACATGTGAAAAATCATCTGACCCAAAATGGAAGTAGTGCCAAGACTGGAGAAGTTGCACCAACGCTATCCAAATTCCACATCAATTTACTTGTTACAGTAAATCAGATTTCTCCTTTAATGTCTTAAAAGTCTCAGACTTTCTGGTCTACTTTGGTTCACTCATTTTCTATTCCAGCTATGTAGTGAACAGCTGAGTCTTTAGACCTTACTCAACTTTTGCATGACATGTTTTGAATCCCATGTCTTCTTCTTCACCCCCCCCTTCTGGATTATGTCTTATATTTACTGTAGTGCATTCTACAAAAGCACATTAGGAGTGAGTGGTAATTTTTATAATCCTATGCAAATCCAAATATGTATCTGCGCTGCACTTGCCCTTGATATTTTGGCAAGATATGACATTTTCCTTGAGAATTCAAAATAACTTTTTTTCCACTGTCACATTAAGTTTTGCTACCCAGGAGTTAGATATTATTACAATACTCATTTTCTCTGGGAGTAGCCAGCTTGCTGCTTTGCCTCTGGATATTTGGGGAACTTCTTTATATCTTTCTTCTCCTGAAATTTCATGAAAATTTTGCCTAGTTCATTCACCATTTTATATTCATCTTGTTGAGCCCTTGGTAGACTGTCGGGCCTTAAGCCAGCCCCCCCCCCCCACTTTGCTCCATCCTCCATTACTGATACTATGGCCTATTTACATAATCATTGCTCTGCCTGAAAGATACCCACCTTTGATCTATCTTCTTTCTACCTTGAGACCCACCCTGCCTGCAGGGTATTAATTAATCCCACCAGTTAAACCCTTCACAACAGTTACTAAGGGAGTTTCTACCTTAGCCCACTCTTTCCTTTTCTCCATCCCCTTTTTCTAGCCATTTCCTTTTCTGACTTGCCACTTCTGGTTCTAATATATAAAAGAGTTGTCTCTAATAAAGACACATAGCGTTCCTGCTCCGCCACGAGTCCCTGGTCTCTCTCCTGCGTGATTGAGTAAGCAGCAGCCCAGGCTGGTTCCAATTGAGTTCTCTCCAACTCAGAGAGCATGTGCCCAGGAAGAAACACCTCACACTAGCCCAATAGTAGACTCTGTTGTGCAAATGATTCAAATCATACCATACATTAGGCATTCTAGCTTACTTGATCTAGTGCAAGGACATTGGATTTGTACTAACTGTGCTCCTTACTATATGAGTAATGATGTACTAATTACTTTACCTCTGTATCCCTCAGCAACTCTGTCAGTGAAATGGAGAGAATAGTATGGCTTACTTGACAGAGTAAATGCCAAGGTTTATGTTGGCCCGATAGGGCTATGTTGGCATGCACTAAAGGAAACATTAGAATTCTATGCTACTTCTGTAATTGCTTCCTCCTTGAACAAGCCAGACCTTCCACCTTCTACAACCCACAATGACCCTGGGTTTATACTCCCAGAGGGTTAAAGAATAGGAAATCTATCAAAGAAGGGGATGGAATACATAGTTCTGGTGGTAGTAATTGTGTGGAGTTGTACCCCTCTTATCCTAAGGTTTTATCAGTGTTTCCTTTTTATAAATAAATAATAAAAAATAAAAATAAAATAAAGGAATTCTATGTGACACATAACTTTAAGTGCTTTTCATACACTGCTTTTACATTATTAGCAGACTACTATCTTCATAGGACAATAAAATATATTTGACCACTGAAGACTGACAAATTCAAGACTTGCTTTAATATAAGATCAGATAGAAACTATCTGAATAACATACATGCAATTTGCTTAGTAGATTGGTGCCTCTGTAAGTGCACGATAGTAAATATATATATATTTTTCATTTGGACACACATATTCTTTTTCATTACTGTTTTGCATTATCATTCCACAACATTGTGAAATGGAAGTTTTGATGGATGGATATCTCCATTGACAGATTTAGATGAGCTAGCAGTTGTTCTCTGCATCCCTCACACATACAAGATGCCAGGGTTCATACAACAAATCAAATAATTTCAAAATAGATCCCTTCTATAACAATATTATCAATAAATTCAATTAGACATTCCTGCTCCTTTCTGGCCTTTTTTTTTTCAGAATGACTTCCTTTGATAGGAGAGTATAATCTTCTTTCATCAAATTCCACTCTTATCTGCCACATGCTACCTCCAAAATCCCAATCAGAGAATTCCCAGAATTCCCCCCCCTTGTAGTTTTTGAACTGGGACTAACCTCAGAGGGCATAAATAAGATTAACTTGGACACAACTGCAATATAAATACTTCCAGAGGCGTGTGTGGCTAAGGAATAGCAGCAGCTGTGTTTTGCTCTCCCAATCAATTAGGAATAGCAAAGAGGATCACTTGAGATCAAAAGAAGATAAGAGTAGGATCACTCTAGGAACTCACCAAACCATGGGTGAGTGCAAACATATATGGCTCAAGGACAGAGAGGGGCTTAAGGAGAGATTATTGGAGCTAAAAGTCAGTACCTACTCAGGAGCGGCTGGTATCAGTCTGACAGTCTGCCAGTTGAAGCACCACCTCTGGTCTGAGTTTTATCAACAACTGTGCAATATATAATGCAGTGCAAGACTACTTCTCTTTACCTAGTCTCATGCAAATTAATTTACTATGGACTGCACACAAACTAGTTCACTAAAGAGTGAGCTTAGTAAAAGGAACAATGCCATCTCATTTGCTAAATTGACCTTAATAAAAAAATAGTAAAATAAATTAATAAATAAATAAGCAGAATAGAATTAACCTATATGTATGTGTGTCTAACTCATATCTAAACCATAATATATAATAGATACATATTATAAGATATACTATATAAGATATAATAGTACACATTATATATTGTTCTTTATCCTAGAGTAGTGAAAGTGCATTCTATGTTTCATTTGGTTGAATTTTAAAAGCTCATGATAGGCAAGATCAATGGAATGCTTAGTTTTATGTCTAAAGAGTATCATTCTCTACATGTAAGTTATATTTACTTTTCTATAGATTCATGTTATTATAAAGATATGAGTTTATATTTTCCTTAAAATAACTACTCTTTTTCCCCTCACTGGGTATTTTTAATATTTTCCCACAACTATATGGAAAAATACAGTTGGATGATTCCCAGAAGGAGAGGTTTTTGACAGATTTGTTCTGTTAATAGCAATTAACTTTAAAAAGCTAATTTTAAGCCCACCCTTGATATAATAACATCTTTTTGGCTAACCTCACAGTATTAAATGATCACAATTTCAAAGGAAAATTTCTGGCAAAATATTCACCACAGTCTTGTCTAATGTCTCAAGGAAGGGCTCTGAATACCACCAAAGTGAGAAGGTAAAAGTCATCTGAAAAGTGCCCTTCACTTCCCTGGAATATTGCCTAGCTCAGGGAAAGCATTTTACAAAGGGCCTTTCTTTCTAGTATAATCTTTTTTTACCCTTTTGATGACTCTTATTTTAGTGTTTATAGAGAGAGCCAGATAGCCAATTAATGCAATGTTCTGGTGCATTAGGCATGGTTCATGAATAAATAAGAAAATCTAAGATATAAAGAAAGAAAATATTGGAAAGGAAATGAAAAAGTGACCCAGTATCATCATCAGTATCATTTATTAATCACAGCTAGACAGACAAGTCATTATTGCAAAGTGAGATAGTGAACACCTCATTTCTTAAGACAACAATGTCCTAGGTTCTCTCTCCACCTCTTTTATCTTTTTCTGTCACATGTTCCCACAGATTAGCGCCATCACAATACCTATAAATTAAAAGTTCCTTACTGTCATCAAAGAAAACTGTCAAATTGCAAAGAGAAACAGATGAAAGAGGGAGGTAGGGAGAGAAAGAGGGAGGGAGGTAGAGAAAGAGGGAGGGAGGGAGAAAGAGAGACAGAGAAAAAGAGGCAGAGAGAGAGAGAAACTTATAACAGTGCTTCACCACTTGTAGAGCAACCTCCCTGCAGGTGAGAACCGATGCCTTGAACCCAGGTCCTTGATCCTAATTACATGTATAATCAACCAAATGTGACAGCAACTAGACACAAGTCTCCACTGATTTACTGATGTAAAATGGCATAAAACTATTCACACAGTCAAGGAGCCAAAACCCCAGTTTTAGACTTCTGTGCTCCTTGACTGTGAGAATAGTGGCTGGTAACAGTCCAGCAGTTTACCAGTTGAGACACCACCTCCAGTCTGTTTCACCAACAAGGAAACCACTGAAGGGAGGAGAGGACTCCCCTGAGACTCGCCAAATGTAACTGTGAGTCTGCATTGCTACTGCCTTCAGAATCTGGAGCAGCGGGGGGGGGGGGGGGAGGGAAGGGGACTGTGCTGACACCAGGGGACAGAGAACTAAGAGGAAACATGGGAGAAGAACTTTACCTTGGTGGCAGCCTAGTGGTGGGGCTGTGAAAATCTCTTTGCGTAGCAAATGGATTATCTCTTCCCTACCCTGCTTTATCTCTTGGTCAGGAATCAGTGATTAAGTTAAGAAGCCTATTTATAGTTTAAAAGCCCACAGGCTCCCATAGCCTACAGGGAAGAAAAAGAACAAAAGAGGTTTTTAAGCCACTGAGCTCCAACTCAGGGACTAAAATACTGTTGAAGCAACTGTCAATTTCCACAATGGTGAACCATTAAATTACCTTACTTAGACACAAGTCAATCCAGGCAAGAGTGATCAGTAATTTGAAAAGTACTGAGAGAGGGACCTCATAACATACTATATAAAATGGTTAAACTAACAAGAAGAACTAAATAAAACCAGGACAAGAGTCCAACTAAAAGCCCCCCAAAGGTTAAAGCACAAAATAACAAGGTCAACATCCAAATAGTAGTTAAGGAAATATCCACAGGAGTGAGTAAAGAGCTGGAAAGAATTGCCATCAGAAATAACAAATGAGACCCTGGAAGAAAATACTAATTATCTCAAGGTTATTAGAGAGCTGAGGGCTGAACTAGCTGAGCTAAGAACACAACTAACTTCACAAGCTAAAACATTATCAGAACACGGTAGCAAAATAGATGAACTCCAGAAAACAGTAGAGGGGAGAGAGAATAGAATCAATGAGGCTGAAGACAGAATTAGCAAGATCAAGGATGAATCAGAGACAACTAAAAAAGAAGAGATCTCAAAAAGAGATTAAGAGATTATGAAAACAACAGAGATCTATGGGATGACTTCAAAAGAAATAATATATGCATTATTGGCTTACCAGAGGATGAAAGAGAGAGAGGAGAAGAAAGAATTCTTCAGGACATAATAGCTGATAACTTCTCTAGTCTAGACAACATCAAAGACATAAAGGTTCAATAAGCCCAAAGGGTGACAAACAGAATTAACCCAGACCTAAGGGCACAAAGACACATCATATTGAATCATAAAGGCATAAGGATAAAGAAAAAATCCTGAAGGCTTCAAAAGAAAAACAAAGAGTCACCTACAGAGGAAAACCCATAATATTAGCAGCAGATTTCTACACAAAAACACTATAGGCAAGAAAGAATGGCAAGATATCTATCGAATACTCAATGAGAAAGGCTTTCAACCAAGACTACTGTATCCTGCTAGGCAGTCATTCAGGCTAGATGGAGGCACAAAAACCTTCTCAGATAAGCAACAGTTGAAAGACTCAACTATCAACAACCCTGCCCTGAAAGTAGTTCTGAAAGGTCTCCTAAAAACAGTCAGACCACCATAAATAGGCGATATATCAGAACACTCTAAAACTCTACAAGAATGGCGTTAAAATATCTTCAATCTTTGATATCAATAAATGTAAATGGCCTGAATTCACCTATTAAAAAACACAGAGTAGGAAGATGCATCAGAAAACATAACACAACAATAAGCTGTCTACAGGAAACCCACCTAACTCAACAAGACAAACATACACTCAAAGTGAAAGGATAGAAAACTATCATACAGGCCAATAGCCCACAAAATATGGCGGGAACAGCTAATGGACGATTTCCTAGATACCTATGAACTTGCAAAATTAAGTAATGAGGAACTAGGTGACATGAACAGGCCCATCACAGCTAATGAAATTGAAACATTATCAAAAACATTCCCAAGAATAAAAGTCTTGGACCAGATCATTTTACAAATGAATTATACAAAACCATCCAAGATGAACAACTACCTCTGCTTTTAAAAGTCTTCCAGAAGATTGAAGACGCCAGAATACTCCCTTCCAGCTTCTATGAAGCCAATACCACTCTGATACCAAAATCAGACAGTGACACAATAAAAAATGAAAACTACAGACCACTATCTCTGATGAACATAGATGCTAAAATATTGAACAAAATTCTAGCCAACCAGATATAGCAGTATATTAAAAAGATTGTTCATCATGACCAAGTGGGGTTTATCCCAGGCATGCAAGGTTGGATTAATATACTTAAATCAATCAACTTGATCCACCACATCCACAAAAGCAAGACCAAAAATGACATGGTCTTATCAATAGATGTGGAGAAAGCTTTTGACAAAATACAACATCCCTTTATGATCAAAACAATACAAAAAATGGGAATAGATGGAAAATTCCTGAAGATAATGGAGTCTATATATAGCAAACCAACAACCAACATCATACTCAATGGTGAAAAACTGGAAGCATTTCCCTTAGATCAGATACTAGACAGGGCTGCCCACTATCACCATTACTATTCAACATGGTGTTGGAAGTTCTTGCCATAGTAATTAGGCAGGAGCAAGGAATTGAAGGCATACATATTGGAAGAGAAGAAGTAAAACTCTCCCTATTTGCAGATGACATGATAGTATACATAGAAAAACCTAAGAATCCAGCAAGAAGATTTTGGAAATCATCAGGCAATATAGGAAAGTGTCAACCTACAAAATTAACATTCAAAAGTCAGTGTCATTCCTCTCTATGCAAACACTAAGTTAAGGAAGATGAAATCCAGAAATCAATTTCTTTTATTATAACAACAAAAACAATAAAATACCTAGGAATAAACCTAACCAAAGTAATGAAAGACTTGTATCCTGAGAATTATGAGTCACTACTCAATTGAAAAAGACACAAAGAAGTGGAAAGATATTCCATGTTCATAGGTTGGAAGAATTAACATAATCAAAATGAATATACTACCCAGAGCCATATACGAATTGAATGCTATCCTCATCTAGATCCCAACCACATTTTTTAGGAGAATAGAACAAATGCTATAAATGTTTCTCTGGAACCAGAAAATACCTAGAATTGCCAAAATAATCTTGAGAAGAAAGAACACAACTGGAGGCATCACACTCCCAGATCTCAAATTGTATTATAGGGCCACTGTCATCAAAACTGCTTGGTATTGGAACATGAATACAGACTGATCAGTGGAATAGAATTGAGAGCCCAGAAGTAAGCCCCCACACCTATCGACATCTAATCTTTGACAAAGGTGCCCAAACTATTAAATGGGGAAAGCAGAGTCTCTTCAACAAATGGTGTTGGAAAACATGGGTTGAAACATGAAGAAGAATGAACCTGAACCACTATATTTCACCAAATACAAAAGTAAATGCCAAATGGATCAAGGACTTGGATGTTAGACCACAAACTATCAGATATTTAGAGGAAAATATTGGCAGAAATCTTTTCTACATAAATTTTAAAGACATCTTCAATGAAAAAAATACAATTAATTACAAAGAAGACTAAAGCAAGCATAAACCTATGGGACTACATCAAATTAAAAAGTTTCTGCAACAGCAAAAGAAAACACTACACAAACCAAGAGATTCCTCACAGAATGGGAGATCTTTACATGCCATACATCAGACAAGAGGCTAATAAGCAGAATATATAAAGATCTTGCCAAACTCAACAACAAGAAAACAAATAACCCTATGCAAAAATGGGGGGAGGACATGGACAGAATATTCACCACAGAAGAGATCCAAAAGGCTGAGAAACACATGAAAAAATGCTCCAAGTCTCTGATTGTCAGAGAAATGCAAATAAAGACAACAACAAGATACCACTTCACTCTTGTGAGAATGTCGTACATCAGAAAAGGTAACAGCAGCAAATGCTGGAGAGGTTGTGGGGTCAAAGGAACCCTCCTACACTGCTGGTGGGAATGTCAACTGATCCAACCTCTGTGGAGAACAGTCTAGAGAACTCTCAGAAGGCTAGAAATGGACCTACCCTATGATCCTGCCATTCCTCGCCTGGGAATATACCCTAAGGAAGCCAACACACTCATCCAAAAAGATCTGTGTACACTTATTCTTAACGTGGACCAAAACTCCACTTAATACTTCAGCTAATATCAAATATGTAATTTCTCAGGAGAGTTTGTGAACTTGTTAATGAGTAGAAAGAGATTAGTTAGCCTTCTATTCATAATTCTGAATTCTGTACAGCAACTTGAAGATTCAGCTGGAAACTTGTTTATTGGGGCTTGGTGCTTGCATGACAAGTCCACTGTTCCCTGTTGACATTACTATCCCTCCCTCACTCCCTTCCTCCCTTCCTCCCTTTCTCCCTTCCTTCCTTCCTTCCTTCCTTCCTTCCTTCCTTCCTTCCTTTTTTCCTTCCTTCCTCTCTCTTTCTCTCTCTTATTTTCTTCCACCCTCCTCCATCCCTCATTTTACTTCTTTCTTTCATCCATCCTTCCTTCCTTGATTGTTTCCCTATATTTGATAGGGCATAGATAAGTGAGAGAGGAATAGACAGAGAGGGAGAGAGACACTGCAGCATTGTGTCACCACTTGTGGGGCCTCTACCCTGCAGGTGGGAACCAGGGGTATGAATCCAGTTCCTTGCACATGCTAACATATACACTCAACCCAGCTAGCCACTGCCCAGCCCTGATAATTTTTTGTTTTAACTGACCGGCATGCTTCAGCTAAGATTGATACTTTATTCACCTATGAAAGTTGTGTTCACTTTATTTATTCATTTCACTAGTTCACACAGAATCCTCAGCCTGTGTTATTATGACGCCATATATAAACCAGGTTCACCACCCTTATAACTGGTATCCAGGGAAAACATGCTCAGGTGATGATTATCACAATAATTTACATATAAAATAGTACATCATTCAGCTTAAAGCTTATGATCAGTTTCATGGCCAGCTTTCTTTTTTTTTAAAATTATTTATTTATTTTCCCTTTTGTTGCCCTTGTTTTTTATTGTCTTTGTAGTTATTATTGTTGTTATTGATGTCGTCGTTGTTAGGAAAGAGAGAAATGGAGAGAGGAGGGGAAGACAGAGAGTGGGAGAGAAAGACAGACACCTGCAGACCTGCTTCACTGCCTGTGAAATGACTCTTCTACAGGTGGAGAGCCAGGGGCTCTAACTGGGATCCTTACACTGGTCCTTGCGCTTTGCAACAAGTGCGCTTAACCCGCTTTGCTACTGCCGGACCCTCTGTGGCCAGCTTTGTTATGAAGAATGTTAACATCAGTTGAAGATGCAGATATATCCCAAATCTCTTCTCCGAGTTACAGTAAACGCTGCACATATAAAGAATCTCAGACATTTTCTGCTGATGAGATTTTGAGTGATTCACTCAGGTTGGAAATTTATTGTACTGAGTCAGTCAACAAAAGTGACAAATTAATATAGCTGGGAAACGTGCTTCTTTTTCTATTGACAATATATTAAGTATGCCGGCAGGGATTCATTTGTTTCTGTTTCAAAAGTTTAGGCACACTGTTTACTGTAAGAAATTTTATTTTTCTCCATGTCTGTTTTACTATATGCTAATGTGCATGTCCATATGCAAATTATAGGTACAAATTTTAGTTTTTATTAAAAGAATCTTATTTTAATTATTTTTCTAACAGTATTTTTAAGAGAACTGTCTTTTTCAGTCCTAAAATATAGTGGCTCGTTTCACTTTAAAAAAAACTAAAATAATATTATTCAAAACTACTTCAATGTACTTCCAAAGGCAAAAGTGATGGCATTTGTTTTCAGAAAGCATAACAGTGGGTGGGGCTAGATAGCATAACGGTTATGCAAACAGGCTCTCATGCCTAAAGCTCCAAAGTCCCCAGGTTCTATCCCCTGCACCACTATAAATCAGAGCTGAGCAGTGTCTGGTTAAAAAAAAAAAGTGAGGGTGGGGTGGAGAAGAGTGTGGTAGTTACCTGGTTGAGTGCACATGTTTTAATGCTCAAGGACCTAGGTTCAATCCCCTGGTCCCTGCAGGGGGAAAGCTTTGCAAGTGGTGAAGCAGTGCGAAAGATATCTGTTTCTCCTCTTTCTTTCCCCTTTCTCTCTAGATTTCTGGCTTTCTTCATATAATAAATGAATAAAGATAATAAAAATAATTTTTAAAAAGCCAGAAAGCATAAAGGAGAAGAGGTGAAAAACTAATGACTCTAACTGTGATACGTCTATGCTGACTTGTAATTTCAACCAAATAATGTAGAGTTATTGAATTCTAATCACTGAGTGACCCAGGAGGTAGCACAGTGGAAAAAGACTCGGATCCTCAGTCCTGAGGTTTCTAGTTTGACCCCTAGCACTGAATATGCCAGTGATGCTCTACTTTCTCTGTCTTCTTCTCCTCTGCATAAATAAGTAAATAAATAAATCTTTAAAAAAAGGACTCTAACCACATTTTGTATAGTGATTCTTTTCTGTCATTAAATATTATATTTAAAAAATTATTTTGGTAATTGAAGCAGTGTGGCCTTAGAAATTTCCCTGGTCACAAGTGCCAATGTCTCCTTATTGTTCAAAGATTCCTCCAAGAAGTCTGCTCACTTATGAGTCCCATGGAAGCAAGGAATGCTAAGGCATTGTTCCCTATCCTGGAACATGGTGGAGGAGGAGGAACTAGGTGTGTGTGAGTGTGTGAGTGTGAGTGTGTGTGTGTGGGGGGGGAGGTTGACTGTTATGTGGAAAACTGAGAAATGTTTCACATATACCAAACTACACTATTTTACTAGCGACTGTAAACCATTAATTCCCCCCAATAAAGAAAGAAAAAAAGACACTGTTCCCATTATAAGTATTCCAGTCTGTCTGTCATATACCAACCAAAATTTATATACTATAAATAACTATTGTTTTACTAATATTGCACTTCAGGATAAACTAAGCAAAAGGAGCAAGTGCTTTCTTACTCATAAGAATGGAGCAAAAACTGCTTTTCCATTTTTTAGTACTTGTTACTGAAACCATTTTGCTACTGATTGTGATGAGTCCCATTTTTTATGTATTTTATTTATTTTACTGAACTAGAAATACAGAGAGACAGAGACAGTGGGAAAGACCAGACTACATCTCTGGTTAATGGTGGAACTGAGGATTGAACTTGGGAACTCAGAACCTCGGCTATGAAAGTTTTTTGCATAACCATTATGCCATTTTCCCATCCTGCAACAGATTCCATTTTTAGATCATAAAAATAATATAGGCTCAACTGCACTCATGAGAATTCACTATATGTGCAATATCTATAAAGTTTATAAATATGTAAAAAAAACAAGAATGAAAGGATACATGTATAATCCTGAAACATGAAGATTCAGATATCTGAAATGTTATATGTAAAATACATTTTCTCTTGAAAGTTATTTCTAGGCTTGACTTCATGTTTTTGAGACTTACTTGTTTGATATATCTGTAGAAGGTTTACTTGTCTTCACTTCTGGTTAGCATGAGGTGCATTATTTTATTAGATGATTTTAATCTATTCTGTTGTCTTAGAATTTTTATTTTTCTAGATTTCCACAATTAGAAAAACTATTGTTATGTGGTCTGGGAGGTGGCACGGTGATAAAGCTTTGGAATCTCAAGCATGAGTTTCCAAGTTCGATCTCCCGGCAGCACGTGTTCCAGAGTGATGTCTTGCTCTTCCTCTCTCCTCCTATCTTTCTCATAAATAAATAAAATCTCAAAAAGAAAGAAAAGAAAAGAAGAAAGAAAAAAGAAAAGAAGAAAGAAAGAAAGAAAAACCATTATTACAAATAATGCTTAACTAAAGTATTAAAGGGGTCAGATGGTGGCACACCTGGTTGAGCACACACATTACAGTGCACAAGGATCAATGATGGAGCCCTCAGTCCCCACCTGCAGGGAAAAAGCTTTGCGAGTGGTGAAGCAGGGCTGCAGGTATCTCTCTGTCTCTCTCCCTATCACCCCCCCTTTCCTCTCGATTTCTGACAGTCTCTATCAAATAAAGATAATCAAAAAAACCTAAAGTATTAAAAATTAAAAACTATTTATTGGGGTCTTGCTTAAACAATTTTTCCTGCTTTATATTTTACTGTCTTTCAGTTACCACATGGTAGATGCTACCATGATGGCATCCTGATTTCCCTGGGCAGACAATATCACCAGTGTGTCCTGGAACCCCACCTTCTTGGATCCCTACCCCACTAGGGAAATGTAGAGACAGGCTAGGGTTATGAATTGACTTGCCAGTGTCCATGTCCAGCAGAGAAGCAATTATAGAAGCCAGACTTCCGACCTTCTGTTCCCCATAGAGATCTTTGGTCCATACTCCAAGGGGAATTAAAAAAAAAATGGGGAAACGTCCAGTGGAAAGAACAGGATATGGCATACTGGTGGGTGGAATTGTGTGGATTGTGCCCCTTTTATCCCACAATCTTGTCTATCAGTATTACATTACTAATAATAAAAATAAGAGCTGAAAAATAAGAAAACACAAAGCAGAACTTGGACTGGTTTTGATGTATTCCATTAAAGGGCGGACTCTGGGGTGAGGGGGGTGTGGTATGTGGGGAGGGTTCAGGCCCTGGGAGAGGAGGACCTAGAGGGGGTTGAATTGCTGTGTGAAAAACTGAGAAACATTGCATATGTACCAACTACTATATTTTACTCTTGACTGTAAATTATTACCTCCCAAATAAAGAAAAAATAATAATAACAAAATCAAAATAAGAATTTAAAAGTATTTATTGGGTTGTTGGTTTTTAAACAATTTGTCCTGCTTTATATTTTAGTGCCTTTCAGCCACCAAGTGGCAAACACTACCATGATGCCATCCTGACTTCCCTGGGCAGATGACCTCAGCAATGTGTCTCAAAATCTCACCTCTCCAGAGCCCTACCCAACTAGGGAAAGATCGAAACAGACTTGGATTTTGCCAACATCCATGCTCAGTGGAGAAGCTATTACAGAAGCCAGACCTCCCACCTTCTGCACCCCATAAAGAATTTTGGCCCATGCTCCCAGAGCAATAAAGAATATAGAAAAGTTTCCAATGGAGGGAATGGCACATGGAATTCTGGTGGTGGAAACTGTGTGAAATCGGTGTCGCCCTGTTATCTTACAATCTTGTAATCATTATTAAATCATTAATAAAAAAATTAAGCAAAGTACTTGCATAGCATTGGCAAAATAACTCACCTAGATAGTTCACCTATTGTATCAGCACAGGTTTCAGCCTGCCACCCACCACACTGAAGGAAACTTCAGTCTGTAGAGTCTTCTTACCTTTATCTGTCTTCCATCCATCCAACCATCCTTTCATTCATCATCTATCTTTCTTTCTTTCTTTCTTTCTTTCTTTCTTTCTTTCTTTCTATCATCTATCTTAAAAGTCAAAACAGAGCAGTAAATTCTAGGTAATAAATAAGTAAATACTATTGGACTAATATCATATTTAATTACTTATATTTATAAATAAGTATTTATATTTATACTTCGTGATTTTCAGATTTATTTACTAATGAGAAACAGGAAAGAGATCTACATTATATCTTTGCCATGTGTTATATCAAGGGTCAAACTCAAAATGTTACAATTATCCTTTTTTAAAAATATTCATTTATTTATTTTCCCTTTTGTTGCCTTTGTTGTTTTATTGTTGTAGTTATTATTTTTTTTTAATTTTTTATTTAAGAAAGGATTAGTGAACAAAAACATAAGGTAGGAGGGGTACAACTCCACACAATTCCCAAAACCCAATCCCCATAACCCACCCCCTCCCATGGTAGCTTTCCCATTCTCTAGCCCTCTGGGAGCATGGACCCAGGGTCGTTGAGGGTTGCAGAAGGTAGAAGGTCTGGCTTCTGTAATTGCTTCCCCGCTGAACATGGGCGTTGACTGGTCGGTCCATACTCCCAGTCTGCCTCTCTCTTTCCCTAGTAAGGTGTGTCTCTGGGGAAGCTGAGCTCCAGGACACATTGGTGGGGTCTTCAATCCAGGGAAGCCTAGCCAGCATCCTGGTGGCATCTGGAACCTGGTGATTGAAAAGAGAGTTAACATATGAAGCCAAACAAGTTGTTGAGCAATCATGGATCCCAAGCTTGGAATAGTGGAGAGGAAGTGTTAGGGAGGTACTCACTGCAAACTGTAGTGTACTTCTGCTTTCAAGTATATATTTTGCAGTAGTTTATGGATACGTGTGCACATAAGCTCTCTCTCACAGAAACTGGTGTATATCTAGATTATGGGACTTTGTTAGAAAGTGAACTACCTGAGATGAAATTAGAGTGTACTATAAAAGGAAAGGTCTCACCCGAGTAATGAAGCTGAAGGGTTGTCATTCCACACGTGAAGTCTCTGGACACAGTCTGAGGTGAAGCATGTTGAGGTGGCAATCGTTGCTTTGGTTAGGTTGTGATCGGCAGATGCAATATTATTTGGTTTGGATTGGGAGATGCATACGGGAAAGTGGGCCCTATCCAAGGGTTCCGGGAATGGGGGAAGTAGGGGCTCTATAGTGAAGATGTGAGGTTCCTGCTGTCTTAGGGTTCAAAAAGACAATCGATAGTTAATATTATCATCACATTATTTGTTAATTGGGTTAACTTTGTAAAGTCCCTTTGTTATGGTTTGCTGTACAGTATCCAGTATCTTGTATATAGTTGTGCTATTGGATGCTTCTAATCTACTTGGTCTAGGCTTTTGAGATAGTCCGCATATCAAATACATAGCCTATATATTAAAAAGATTCAGTTTGTCTTTTGAGAAACTTTGAGACATACAATTGATTTCCCGCTCTCATATTAATTAACTACTGATTTATATGTCTACATTTTGCTAGGAGTGTACATAAACACCATTCCCACCACCAAAAGACTGTGACCCATCCCTCCCGCCCACTCCCACCCCCCACGGGCCCAGGAAGCTGCATGTCTACCCCTCACCACTGGGTTTTTACTTTGGTGCCCTACTTACAATTTGATCAGGTCCTGCTTTTAGTTTCCCTTTCAGATCTTCTTAGTCAGCTTCTGTTGATGATTGGGATCATCCCATACTCATCTTTATCTTTTTGACTTAGTTCACTTAACATAATTCCTTCTAGCTCTGTCCAAGATGGGTCAGAGAAGGTGGGTTCATTGTTCTTGATAGCTGCATAGTATTCCATTGTGTATATACACCACAGCTTTCTCAGCCACTCATCTGTTGTTGGGCACCTGGGTTGCTTCCAGGTTTTAGCTATTATGAATTGTGCTGCTATGAACATAGGAGTACACACCTCTTTTTGGTTGGGTGTTATGGAGTCCTTGGGGTATAACCCCAGGAGAGGAATTACTGGATCATATGGAAGGTCCATGTCTAGCCTTCTGAGAGTTTTCCAGACTGCTCTCCACAGAGGCTGTACCAATTTACATTCCCACCAGCAATGTAAAAGGGTTCCTCTGTCCCCACATCCTCTCCAGCATTTGTTGCTGCTGTCCTTTTTGATGTATGCCATTCTTACAGGAGTGAGGTGGTATCTTAGTGTTGTCTTAATTTGCATTTCTCTGACAATCAGTGACCTAGAGCAGTTTTTCATATGTTTGTTAGCCTTTTGGATCTCCTCTGTGGTGAATGTTTTGTTCATTTCCTCTGCCCATTTTTGGATGGGGTCATTTGCTTTTTTGGTGCTAAGTTTGCTGAGCTCTTTATATATTTTGGTGATTAGTTTCTTGTCTGATGTCTGGCATGTGAAGATCTTCTCCCATTCTGTGAGGGGTCTCTCTGTTTGTTTAATAGTTTCTTTGGATGTGCAGAAGCTTTTCAATTTGATGTAGTCCCATTGGTTTGTTTCTGCTTTAGTCTTCCTTGCAATTGGGTTTGATTCATCAAAGATGTCCTTGAGGTGTATGTGGGAAAGTGTTTTACCAATGTTTTCCTCTAAGTATTTGATTGTTTCTGGTCTGACATCTAGGTCTTTGATCCATTTGGAGTTGATTTTTGTTTCTGGTGAGATAAAGTGGTTCAATTTCATTCTTCTGCATGTTTCAACCCAGTTTTCCCAGCACCATTTATTGAAGAGAGCCTCCTTTTTCCATTTAATCCTTTGGGCCCCCTTATCAAAGATTAGATGCCCATAGGTGTTGGGATTTACTTCTGGGCTTTCAATTCTGTTCCACTGGTCTGTGTGCCTATTTTTGTTCCAGTTCCATGCTGTTTTGATGATGATGGCTTTATAATATAGTCTAAGGTCTGGGAGTGTGAGCCTCCATTTCTGTTTCTTTTCCTTAAGATGGTTTTGGCAATTCTAGGTCTTTTCAGGTTCTAGATAAATGATTGTAGTGTTTGTTCTATTCTCTTAAAGAAGCCTGGTGGAACTTTGATTGGTATTGCATTAAATTTGTATATGGCTCTGGGGAGAATATTCATTTTGATGATATTTATTCTTCCAATCCATGAGCATGGGATATCTGTTGTAGTTATTTTTGTTGTTGTTGATGTTGTTGTAGTTGGATAGGACAGAGAGAAATGGAGAGAGGAGAGGAAGACAGAGGGGGGAGAGGAAGATAGACACCTGCACCTGCTTCACCGCTTATGAAGCAACTCTCCTGCAGGTGGGAAGACATAGGCTCAAACCAGGATACTTAGGCTGGTCCTTGTGTTTTATGCCACACGCGCTTAACCCGCTGCGCTACCACCTGACTCCCGACACTTATTCTTTTTGAGCTTTACAGTTGTACAATATCCTGACCCTAAAATTTCCTTCATATGCTTTTTGAAATAACCATACAAATGGGTGTTTCAGGAAGTCTATACTCAATATCATTGTCTTACTACTGAAATTTAATTCATTCTGATTATTAATATATTTAATTTTTATTTTGGGTTTCTATGTATTTTATATATTCTATCCTTTAGTTTTCCTCTTTTTGAATAGATACAATTTGTGTATACATATTTTCTCATTATTTTCTTCTCCCTTTACCATTTAGAAGTTATACTTCTTAATTTCATTTTACTTCTAGACATCTTAACATGTCTATCTTTTTTTAAGAAGAATAAAATTCATTAAGATCTTTATTTGCTCTCTCTTATAAGCTTTGACCATTATTATCCCTTCATTAAATTCATTCAATGACTATTTATTGAATGTTAACTGAACAAAGCACGCTAATATTCTTTCCGGTCATGATTATCAACAGCACACAGCCTTTAAGGATGAAGACTTTTGTGAAATTAAGTGAAGTGAGAGTAGAAGGAGGGTGTGTCTCTGAAAGAATCATTGCCTGAGCTGGTTTGTTAAAATGACGAGGAAATGTCCTACACCGTTATAAGAAAACAAAGACTTATGGAAGAGATATTCTATAGAGGTGCCAACAATCACAGCAAAGCATAAAAATAATCTTGGCAGTTGAAAACAGACGATTAATAGTGGTGGCTCTCAAGCACATTGATAGTGATAGGGATCATGAAAACAGATCAAGTGCTCAATTTTTCTTCAACAAAGGTAGTGATGAGGTAGAGCAACGCCATTACCTTGAGATTTCTGATGAAATTAGAAGGAGAATTGTTGAATCAAAGGTGCAAATACATTAAAATTCTGGTATACTTTCAATTACTTCCTATTTTTCCCCATAATATTTATTGTTACAAGGAAGAGAGGGAAACCAGAGCACTACTCTGGCATATGCAAAGCTAGAAAATAAACCTTGATGGAATGGCCCACGCTCTATGAGCTATTCCACCTCTCTACTTGCTTCGGAACATTTTGTTAGCTGTATATAAATGTGCTAGCCACTTCCTGTCGTCCCTTCTACATCTCTCTTTTATGACTGATTTTGTTAATCTGTTTTACTGACTTAAAACATGAGTCTTCGTTGCTTTAATATATTGAGTTGTTGGAAAAAGTCATGATGTGTGTGTGTGTTTTTCCCCACTATGTTTTCTATGCAATGAGTCATAACTTTTCTGATGACCCAATATTTCAGATTTTCTGAAATATCCTCAAACCCTCTTTTAAGTCTCAGGTGATGGCTCACTCTGTAGGTAGAATACATACATTACCATCTGAGAGGACCTGGGTTCAAGTCCCTGGTCCCCAGCTGCAGAGAGGAAGCTTCATGAGTCATGGAACAGTGTTGTAGGTATTTCTCTTTCTTTCATTTCTTCTCCCTCTCTATCTGTTTTGATCTCACCATATAAAATCCAAAGCATCTCAGGGTTGAGAGAAAATAACTTCAGTTGCCATAGTTTATTTGAAGTAATCTGGAGGGACACACATGAGAATCACAAGAGGGGACAATGTCAAGTGTGTGACACCATTACTAACTTCCACAGAGTATTTACTGTTGAGTTATGTATCACATCAAAAGGAACAGGAAGATCAAGATGTTTTCCCCACTTTTTCATTCTAAGGAAATCTATTTCATCCTATTTTTCAGATAAACTTACATTGTTATCTTTTTAATAATTATCTTTTTACCTTATTATCTATTATTGGATAGAGACAGAGCAATTGAGAGAGGAGGAGGAGGTAGAGAGGGAAATAGAGGGACTAGGTGGGTGGCACACCTGGTTAAGCACTACATTATAGTGCACAAGGACTCAAGTTCAAGCCCCTGGTTCCCATCTGCAAAGGGAAAGCTTCATGAATGGTAAAGCAAGGCTGCAGGTGTCCTTCTGTCCCTTTTCCTATCTCCCCTTCCCCTCTCAACTTCTCTCTGTCTCTGTCCAATAATAAATAAATAAAAAGATTTTTAAAAATGTTAAAATGACAATTACTTTAAAGGAGAGAGAGAGAGACAAAGAGAGGGAAAGTTACAGAAAGACACCTATACCCCTGATTCACCACTTGTGAAGCTTTCCCCTGCAGGCGGTGACCAGGGGCTTGAACTTTATTGTTATCTTTTTAGCACTTTGAATTTAATTTTTCCATTAAAGGTCTGGATAATTTTTCTTGCTTGCTGGTGCTGTATGCCTTAAAGCAGATAATTAATTACTCACGTTGGAAAGAAAACAATAATCAGTTTGTTTCAGGGTCAAGCAAAGAAGAGAGAGTCCTTATCTTTTGACCACTTAATTTCAGAAAGCAAGTGAATAGTATCTATCACTGTTTTCACATTGTGGTATTATTTTAAGTTATGAGTATCAACATCAGCTAGACCCTCAGGGTATCATCCAAAAAAAAAAACAAAACCCAATGCTTTAAAAAATTTTTTCTTTATTTATTTCCTTTTGTTGCCCTTGTTGGTTTTTATTGTTGTAGTTATTATTGTTATAATTGTTGGATAGGACTGAGAGAAATGGATAGAGGAGGGGAAGACAGAGAGGGGGAGAGAAAGATAGACACCTCTAGACCTGCTTCACCGCCTGTAAAGTGACTCCTCTGCAGGTGGGGAGCCGGGAGCTTGAATTAGGATCCTTAATGCCGGTACTTGTGATTTGTGCCACCTTGCGCTTAACCCGTTGTGCTACCGCCTGACTCCTCTTTTTTTTTTTAATTTTTAAAAATTTATTTATTTCCGTTTGTTGCCCTTGTTTTTTTATTGTTGTAGTTAAAATCCCAATGTTTTTTTTAACTGTTACTGTTCACATATTCTTATTAGAACTTTGAAATAATTGAAGTCAATTATCTCATAGTTGTGTAATAAAAAAAAAATTCATAGGATGTTTGAGGTTGCTCCAGGAGTTGAAATCACATACTTTATTTAGTCATTTTTTTTTCCAACACCATAGCTATCTCTCACAACAATGTTAAGTATTGCTAACCATAAAATCAAGGAGAGGACATAATCTTTTAAACTCCACTAATGAAAACAGTTTAAAATTCCAGATACATAGAAGAAACATAACCCAATTCAAAAACAAATAATCAAAGTTGTATTCTTTTTCATTTAGAGAGAGAGATAAGAGACATCAAAGCACTCCATCCCCATGGTGCTCTACCTGCTGCTATTCATGAAGCTCCCATGTGCCTGAGCTCAAATACAGGGTCTTGTAGAGAGTATAAAATGTGGATGATTTTCTGGGCGACCTACCACCTGGCTACACAATTTTATTAAAGAAATTTTTCAAGGTTATATATGAAATGTGGAGTCACTATTAAAATGCTAGTGATGGCACTGAGATATTATAATCAAAATAAGGATTATGGCTCAGTTGACCACTACCATCTGGGTGTCATATAGATTGAAGATGTTGGTTCATGGTGACCATCTAGAACAGATGTAATAACTGGATTCTCTACCTGCTCCCAGGTTTATCCACATGCTCAGTTCCAAGAATTTAAGATTATATACTTCAAAACTTCTTAGATCTGTGCATGGAACTATCATAATGTCACCCATGCACATCTTCTGAATCAAAAGGGAGACCGGATACAAAGCACTGACAAATTCAACTCACTGTTTAGTGGGAAGTACTGCAAAGTAAGGTAGACATTTTTGCAATTTAGCACAGAGGTGTTTTACCTTAGGGATGCCTTTCTTTTTTTTTTTTTTTTTTTTTACTTTATTAAGGTAGAGGATTATAGTACAGTTGTTGACACATGGGTTCAGTTATATGTGGAATTTAAATAAGTAAAGCAGACACTCTAGCAAAAAACACAAAAAGACCAAAAAATCTTTGACTCCGTGATATCTTTGGTAGTTATCAGAAATTACGAGGAAGTAAATCAGCACACAACAAGAAGAGGGATTTTGAGTGGGACAACACTGGAATATTGGTGACAGTTACAATGAACCTTATACACAGAGATGTAACAGCTCCAATGTTGCAACATTATGTATGAAAGCATAAATCAATAGAAGAATCTAGAGGTTTAAGTAAAAATAATTAAATTATTTATAATAAGTCTTTTATAAAATAAGCTTTTATTAAGTCCTTATTCTCAGTTGCTAGGCATAACTACAGACTCCAGTAAGACATGTGGTCATTCTAGTAAAATTACTGAATCAAAGAAGTCATAAGAACCCCAATTTATAGCCTGCCAGTCAGAAATACAGATAGAAACCTGGGCCTTGGAGTTGGCATCTGAATTGAGAACAGGCTTGTGGGACTGTTCGCCTAAATTGTGGGATCTGATGTTCTCTCCAAGTCTACTGTATCTAAACTCATCTGAATTCTAAGACTTAGAAGTGAATTAGCATATAGCTAAAAACTCCCACACATCTGCCACTAGAAGTATGGGTATGAGGTTTAGACTAGCTAGCCTCTTAGGCTATTCATTGGTTCTATGTGTCCTCTCTCTCATTACACTCCAGGAATCCTAAAATACTTGTATCTTCTACACTGTGCCATTTCACTTTCACATATGGGTTATGTACATCCAAGAATACGCCTGAAATATTTTCCTGTCCCCTGTCAAAAATTCCCTGTCTTTGCGTGACTCTTCCTTAGCTTACTAGTCTCATTTCAGTACAACTGTCACTTCCTTTGAGAAGCCTTCCCTGAAATGTTTTAATTTGGGGTTGAGAGTCCCTGTTGTTTACCATGGTGACTCCAAGTTATCCTCATCTTGGCATTAATGCACCTCTCTTTGGTGTAGAGTTGTAAGTTCCCCGAGTTCACAGAACTCTGTATCCCAATTGTCTAAAATGATGACTAGTAGATAGCAAGTGATCAAAAACCGATAACTTGCCAAAATATTCTAACAGAAATGAATAAAATTCTCCCAAACAGTCCATACTTTATAGGCTTTTGTGTTAGGCAACATTTTCCTCTCTGGTCCCTCAGTTTTCTTTGCTTTTCTGTTGCATTTTTTACATTTATTTTAACTCTCCCTTCTAGCTTATATTTATATGTTTATTTCCAAGTGTCTGTTGCCAAACAGGGTTCTTGTTTAAAGGATCATGAAGAATTACCTCTGACTTTTCAATGGTCATAAAACCATAAAATTGATACTTAAAACCATTACGAAGATGCTCTGAAGAGGAATACAAATCAGAACCCATTCAGCATTGCTACACAACCAACATACTAATCAAGGTTGAAATAATGTCATTTATTTGAAAAAATATATATAATTTTGACACAGAATATGGTAGTATTTTTAAATTTTAAGACTCGACATAAAATAAATATGTTTTCAAACAAGCCTATTATTTTATTCTAGAAATGACATGTGGACATTAATACCCATTTCTCAGGTTACATGGAAGGAATGAAATTCTAAAGGATCTGTAAACTGGCCATCCCTCTTCTTGGCATATTGAATATGTACAATCAGTTCATTTCCTTATAGAGAGACTGGCCCTCAGTTAAATACCAGACTGAGATAAAAACCCTATTTTTGAATAAGTCTATGGAGATCATTACTCTGGATCATTTATCAATAAAAAAAAAATGAGGCATACTACAATGAAAACAAAAATAGACTTATTTCCTGTGTTCTCTCACATGCTGTTTCTATAAGGTTTTTTTTTTAACTCCCAACTAAGAAATTATGACAATTTCTTGGGGCTGGCTCCAGTTACCCGTCAATATTGTACCTTCTTTTAGAACATCAGTGTTGTTCACTGACACTGCCATATTTTGCTCAAAGAGTTGAGTATTTTCCAAGAACCCTGCAACCCATTTCCCCTATAAATTATTCTTATTAATGCTTCTATACTAGAATGCCTACACATTGCATTTTTTTTAGTGCAGGGGGTAATTTCAATATTTCAAAGACCCCTATAAATCAAGCATAGTGTTGTAAAAACGAGGCAATTTGGCTAGAAAAGCAAAGACATGGTTCTTGCCTGACATTTGCATCAGAAAGTCAGCCAAACTTCTGAGTGCATTAGTCCATGGAAACAAGAGTCCTCTTATGATAAACAAGCACTCTGGGAGACAGGGTATTATCACAAAGAGGATTATTTATGCTGGTTTGAGAAACAAGAAAAGGGGAAAAATGTAATCCGCTTCAGATCTTGAGGCCACTGATCAAATAAAAATTTCAAAGTAATTTTTTTTTGAAAATTGGCTCTGAGTGTGCTTATAGTTTTAGTTGAAAAATAAGCGGGCAGAGGGGCCATGGGGACAGGAGGTTATTGACAAATAGAAGGGCTCAAGTTAATGTCTCTTGAAGTCAAATTATGATTCTCTTCACTATCAGATGCTGCCCATATACCATTTCAGACTTCACTGAGAGAGAGAGAGAGAGAGAGAGAGAGAGAGAGAGAGAGAGAAATCTTCGAATACATATGTAGAAACGATGATTTTTACTTATGTCGTAAACATGTAAGGCAACTGAGACCTTTTAGGAGGAAATAGAGGAAATGGTTAGAGCAAATAAACATATCTTTTGGGAGTCTGGCAGTAGTACAGCAGGTTAAGTGCAGGTGGTCCAAAGCACAAGCACAGGAATAAGGATCAGGTCTGAGCCCCTGGCTTCACAAATGGTGAAGCAGGTCTGCAGGTGTCTATCTTTCTCTCCCCCTCCTCTCTCCATTTCTCTCTGTCCTATCCAACCATGATGACATCAAAAACAACAACAATAAGACATAATAGTAAAGGGGCAACAAAAGGGAAAATAAATAAATAAATATTTTAAAAAATCTTTTTATTCATCAGGATCAAAACTAACCATTGTGGTTGTGGTTATGGGCCACCAATGTTTCATAATTTGGGAAAATCAAAATAATTTCAGGGTGGGGGTAGATAGCATAATGGTTATGCAAAGAAGCTTTTATGCCTGAGGCTCTGAAGTCCTGCCTTCAGTTCCCTGTACCACCATAAGCCAGACTTGATCAGTGCTGCTCTGGTAGAAAAAAAGAAAGAAAGAAAGGAAGGAAGGAAGGAAGGAAGGAAGGAAGGAAGGAAGGAAGGAAGGAAGAAAGAAAGAAAGAAAGAAAGAAAGAAAGAAAGAAAGAGGCCAACCTGACTTCCCTGGGCAGAGGACCCTACCAGGTAGTAAAGCAGGTCTTCAGGTGTCTATCTTTCTCTCCCCCTCTCTGTCTTCCTCTCCTCTCTCTATTTCTCTCTGTTCTACCCAAACAACAATGACATCCATAACAACAACAATAATAACTACAACAATAAAGCAACAAGGGCAACAAAAGGGAATAAATAAATAAATATTTTAAAAATCTTTAAAAAAGAAAAGAAAGATATATAGGTTTGGGGTTTGTTATGAGAAAATAACAAAAAAAATGTCAGTGCAAAAAAGTTGAAAAACATATATGTTCTGAGAAAAAAGTTGGTCAATGTTGTTCACTGTTTGTATAAATAGGTACCTATATGGTAGTGTTGATTGCATACTTAGATGAATGCATTACTATTATGTTTAGCATGGTATATCATACAAATTTCAATCAACATATTTAAAGAATAGAAGAGAAAACCAAAGTGTTGAGGACAACTGTACAATAAGACCAAAGAAGGGGATGAAACCAGTTACAGGAAATGATTATTCTAAGTCACCACTAGAAATTTACTGTTACCTTATGATCCAGGGAGCAAAGAGACAAGTAGACACATGTGTTTCCTAGAGACTATTTCTGCAGCTCTATGGCTTATTTCAACTTCCAACTACCTATATGCCTGCAAGAACTATTGGAAACAGTTATTTGTATAGTCATTTCTTAGGTCATTATACTTCCATCAAAACTGCTTTGTACTATAACTCATATTACCAAGATTCCGCTTTGTCATTTCAAGATAACAGCTAAGAAATATATGAAAGGTCCTCATAGTCAAAACATATTAAAAGTATCTCCTTCACATTGGAAATAGGTTTATGTTCTCTCTTTTTGGAAAAAAAAATAGCCTGTTATGGTTTGAATTGAAGCCACTAAGAACTTATATATTGAAGTAACTGCATTTGGATATTTAAATTTTAGATATTTAAATTTTAAGATATTTAAATTTTAACTGAGGTCCCATGAGCCATTGCTAATGATATCTCTTTCTTTTGTCTTCTTGTGCACAGACAGTACCTGTGATAAAATACCACAGAATGGGGTTGCATTGGCAGGGCTGGAGAAAATGTAATGTGTCACCTGCAATTCAGTGAGGAAAGTTTCACCAGACACCACTATCCAGAACTATGGGGAAAAAACAAGATTAAAAAAGTTCTTTGTTTGAGCCACCACTCTGTAGGAGAGTAATTTAAGCAGATATTTAATGCTTCATGCTTAATATCTAACTCCGTACTTGAAAGGCTCTGCTTCCAGTAAGTTCTCTGCATAGTCCTCAAACATAGTAAAATGAGCAATAGCTCATGAGTAGCAAGAAATCCCAGACACAAAGTCTTAACTCTTGAACGGAGTGGTGTACCAGTAACTTAGTGATATGAAACAGGCATTCATATGCGGGATTTAAATATATTATCTTTAGATTCAGTTAACACACCCTACCATGTTTAAGCCTATAATCATTTCTCTATTATTTTTTTCTGCATCCCACCTGAACCTACCTCTAGAGATCTAGAATTCCTGATGTTTTATAAACCTTGCTAATAAGAGGAAACTGGGCCCAAAGGAGGGGCTATTGCTGGGCCACTCCACTACTATAATGGTGCATGAGCAAGGAAGCTACCTCCAGGCCTCAATCAGACATCAAATTTGTCTTTCTGAGTAGTCTTTTAGGCATCCTGCATCTCTATCCCTACCAATGCAACCATTCTGTGGTATTTTATCACATGTTCTGAGAAGATTAACACACAATCTCATTCAAAGAACTGAATAAACTGATGAAATTCCTGTCATCTTCAAAGCCAACGTAAATATAAAGCTTATCTTTCTATCCAATGGATATATTCAATGGATAAAACAGTTGAAATGTAGAGAGAGATTACTCACTAAAGGTCATTAATGTGTAGATCAAGAAGGCAGATTATAATCAAGTCAGTATGTTAGTAGTAACGGTCTGGGACATTAACACTAGACACTAAAAATAGAGCTACCACAGAATCCAGCAATCTTACTTCGTGGTCATCTGCTATGATTATGTGAGCATTCAGTGAATGGTGGTACTTTTTTCTTTTTGAAAATAAAATAACTTTAAAATAAAAGTAGAGGCCTGAGAGCAGGTGGTGCGAAGTGCAAGGACTGGAGTAAGGCCCCCCGTTCGAGCCCTGCTCCCCACCTGCAGGGGAGTCACTTCACAGGCAGTGAAGCAGGTCTGCAGGTGTCTATCTTTCTCTCCTCCTCTCTGTCTTCTCCTCTCTCCATTTCCATTTCTCTCTGTCCTATCCAATAACAATGAACAATGACATCAATAATAACTACAATAAAACAACCAGGGCAACAAAAGGGAATAAATAAATAAATATTTTTAAAAAGTAGAGGTCTGGGAGATAACCCAAAAATTGTACATCAGATCATCATGCCTGAGACCCCAGTGGCTTAACCCCTTGGCACAACTACATGCCATTATCTAAACAGTGTCTTTCTCACTCATAAAGATAAACATATAAATATTTTTAAAATCAGCTGATTGAAAGAATTAATACTGAAAAGATGTTCTTAAAATAACTGAAGCTGTTTAAGAAGACTGCATATTAGTGATTACATACTACTAAATATGCAATCTTTGTACATCACTGTATCTCCTCATGCTTATGTGATCACTGGCACAAAAGAAATTTCTTTCTCACCTTTTTCCATTTTCCTAAAGAGGAAGCTCAAAAATCACTGTATAAGCAATCCTTCCAAAGATATATTTATTTATCCAGAGCAATTTTTAAACAATTTCATGGCTCATGAACATCTGACCTCAAATTTTTGGCAGATCGATAGGCCTTGTCCAATCTTTTTGCTGTTACATTTTTTTATTATCTTGTCAACTCCATATTTTCAGGGTTGCATTTGTTTTGCGTGTAAATTTATATTACCTGTGTTCCCAGAGTTCTTCCTACAAACTAAAAATTGAACTAAATCAGATGGTTAAAAACAATGGATTTCTCAACTACCCAGGGCATAGAGAAGGATTCTTTGCAACTTGTGTAATCAAGGATTTGAAAACAAATAGTGTTTTTTAAGGGCTAACCTCTAGCTACTATTTCCAGTTATTTCACTTTCTTTCTGTTATGTCATACCCTGCAGGACTGCCTGAAGTCACAGACATACCAGTGGCACATGGACATCCCAGCTTTCTATTGTCTGATGGGTAGCAGAAGCAAACAGTAAAAGCCTGTTCCTCAGTCTCTTTTGCAGCTGAGCACCTAGTGTAGTGTTGACTTGATTGCAATCACCTTTCCATCTTGATATGTTCATTAAACAACTTTTTAACTTGTAATCACCTCCCTCTGAATTTCAACTATTTTATCAGCTGAATGTAGGTAAGAAAATCATCCTCACAGAATTATTGCAATGACATACATAGGATACATAAATTCTTTCTTCGCTTTAGTAGCTAAGATTGTGTTTCACTTGAGCTCACAGTGGTTAAACAGTATCTGTACAGAATTCCTTTGCAACAGGTGATGATCCCTTGACAAAATTCTGTAAGCCTAACAACAGAACCTTGTCCTTAAAAGGAAGTTTTCAGTTTCCTCTATCCCCTTTCTTCACTAGCATGGGCTAGGATATGTGTAGGACTTGATAAACCAACTCTATTTAGTCAAGGAGGAAGACCCCAGAAGAAGAGAGAAAAACAAGAAAAGAGGAACATGGTACCTCAGTTAAGGCCCTGACTTACTTATTTTAAAACATACAAGAAAGAAAAGACTTTTCAGTCTTGTTAACAGTTGATTCAAAAATTATAAAGTTTCATGCAAAGTGCTTTCAGTAAAAATATAGTAGACATTAAAACACAATTCCTTAAAAGTTTATTCTCTCTCCCTCCCTTATTAGAACTCTAATAAGCAAAGAACAATCAAACTTTTGCTCTATGCTTTCAAACCCAGACATCTCTTGCTTATCCACCGCAAGATAGCCCAGAGCAAGGGTCAAAACCAAGATATCACTAGGATGCTACATATTTAATGCTTATGAGTCAGAAGTAACAGTGCTATTTTAGAGATTAGAAACTTTTGGTGCAGATGACATTAATTAACTTTTCCTATTATCATCAAGAAGACATTTTTTTTAATCTCTGAAATACACTCATACCCTACTAACAACAAAAACAAAAGTTTCAAGTGTTTAACTGTTTGACATGATATAGAGGTATATTAAGTTGTGCATGTTGACCGGATTTTCCATTGGAAATAAATAACAAGGCATGGGGTGGTGGTACACCTAGTTAAGCACACATATTACCAAGCACAAGGACAAGGACCCAGGTTCAAGCCCTGGCTCTCCACCTGCAGAGAGAGCCTTCATGAGTGGTAAATCAGGTCTGCAGGTGTCTCTCTTTCTCTCTTCCCTCTATTCCACCCTCCCCTCAATTTCTCTCTGTGCTGTCAAGTAGAAAGGGAAAAAATGGTCACAGTGAGTGGTGTATTCTTAGTGCAGGCACCCAGCCCCAGAGATAACCCTGGTGGAAAAAAAAGGAAATAAATAACAGAAAAATGTACAATAAGTATATTATTTGCTGTGACAGTTTCATGTGTCAATATAGCTGGCCACATATCCCAAACTTAAATCTAACTCTGTGTTTTTAAAGGTACTATTCCAGGATAAGTACTTGGATCAGCAAACTCACTAAATCAGGTTGTTGTCCCCATTATGTGAACACCATCTAGGCCATGGAGAGTCTGAATAAAACAAAAAGAGATTCAAGAAGGAAGATACCCCCTTCTCTTGTCTCACTTATTGAACTGCAGTATTTCATCCTTTGAGCCTTCCAGTAGATATTTACATGCCTGTTCCTCGGCTTCTCAGTTCTTCATATATGAATTGAACTACACAATGAACTTTCTTGGGTATTCAACTTTCAGAGAGAGAATTATGGGATTTTGAAATCTAAATAATCATTTGAGCCAATCCCTCAAATTAAATCTACTTATGAAGAGTGTGTGTTTATGTGTGAGTGTGTATCAGAGAGTAAGAGAAACAGAGAGTAAGAGAAAAAACACATGTATATATTTTCTGAATATATATTATGCATAAATATTATGTACATATGTCATATGTAATAAAAATAGGTATATCCAGAAACTAGCTCCAGTTTTCTGAAGAACCCCAACACTATGCAAATATACATATTTCATTTAGGCACTTCTTAGCTAGGAAAGCTATTTAATCATATATTTAAATGCCTGCAATTTCCCTGCTTTGATTTGGCTTATCTGATTCATCTTTAGATATCTTTTCAAGCAACGCTCTGAATTCTTCCTTGGTTCTCTCATGCATTTAGAAATTTACTCTCTACATTTTCACACAATGGGCTGTAGCAATTTCACATCCTATAAGATATCTTGGGAGTCGGTGGTAGCAGAGTGGTTAAGTGCAAGTGGTACAAAGCGCAAGGACCAGGTAAGAACCCAGGTTCGAAGCCCCGGCTCCCCACCCGCAGGGGGAGTCACTTCACAGGTGGTGAAGCAGGTCTGCAGGTGTCTGTCTTCCTCTCCTCCTCTCTGTCTTCCCCTCCTCTCTCCATTTCTCTCTGTCCTATCCAACAATGACAACATCAATAACAATACCAACAACAAAAACAACAAGGGCAACAAAAGGGAAAATAAATAAATAAATAAATAAATATCATAAAGAAAAATTTAAAATAAAAAAAGATACCTTGTTATTTCTCACTTCCTTAAAATGAAAAAAAAAAAATTCCCTAGCTCTTAATTCAGGCCCCAGTTGCTTAGAATGAATGTTCTAGATATAGACCAAGTCCCATGAGATAGGGCATATGTTCACATGTATCCATAAATTAGGGCAAAATACATACCTGAAAGCAAAAGTACACAATAGTCTACAGTAAGTCAGTATGAAGTTCATAATGAAATAGTGTCTACTTAGACGTAGATACCCTCCTCACCTATTTCCTATTATACTTCCTTCACTCACTCCCAAGCTATCCTTATCAAAGCAAGGACTGCAAAAGCTGAATAAGGGCCAAGAAACTGGCATACTTTAATGAGGACTCTTAAGTCACTATCAGGCCACCCCATCAGCTGGGGCCCTAATTGGGGTGTCCTGAGATTCTCAAACAGATATGATGGGCCTAGACCTTGAATAAATCCCTCTTTCCATTGTTACCAGTTATTTCTAGCAGGAACAACACAACAGGCCCCTTTGTGGGTCCCCATAGGAACTTGCCCTCAACACACACAAACATACAATGAATTTATGTATGTGCAGAAAATGACTAACATGGTCTCTGCCATTTCTTTATTTTACTTGATAGAACAGATAATTAAGAGGGAGAGGGAGATAGATAAGGAGAGACAGAGAGAAAAGGAGGGGGAGACTTCCTGCAGTCCTTCACCACTCATGAATCTTTCTCTGCATGTGGGGACCTGGAGGCTTGAACCTGGTGCCTTGTGTTTGATAACACATGAGCTTAACCAGGTGTGCACCACCTGGCCCCCATCTCTCTCCCATCTCTACCTAAATTCACCAAGTTTTGTCCTATGGTGATGTTATCAAAACTACTCTCTATAAGTATATTTATTTGTTTTTCTTTATTTGTATATTTATTTAACAGAGAGAAAAGGAGAAAAATGGGGGAGGGGTAAAAATGGAGAGACACCCTGCAACATGGCTTCACCACTTGTGAAGCTTTCTTTCTGAGGGTGGGGACCTGGAATTTGAATCTGGGTCTGTGAGTGTTAGCACATGCGTCCAGCTCCCCATCTGCAGGGGAGTCGGTTCACAGGCGGTGAAGCAGGTCTGCAGGTGTCTATCTTTCTCTCCTCCTCTCGGTCTTCCCCTCCTCTCTCCATTTCTCTCTGTCCTATCTAACAATGATGACAACAATAATAATTACAATAATAAAACAACAAGGGCAACAAAAGGAGATAAAAAAATTTGAAAAATAAAGAACATGTGTGCTCCACTGGCCGTGCCACCCCTGGCTCCATGTAGATTTATTTTTCTAACCCCTTTAGAATGATGATGACTGACCTGATCATAAAAGTAGTCCAGTAAAGAGAAAACAGCAGACTATGAACTGGAATTAACATACATTTTCAGGAAATAGATCATGCCATTAAGCCCAGCTCTTGTTACTTTGCCTCTTGAAAATACATTGATAACAGGAACATTGCAAAAGGACTGGAGTATATTTTGAGGCATTTAGATCCAAACTTGTTTCAGAAGAAAACTGGCTCATAGGTGATCGCAAAACGGCTATGAGTGTTGGATGAGCAGTGTCAGACAGACACATAACACCTGAAAGGTCATGAAACAAAGAGCGGGCACAAATTGCCTGGCATTTTGATGAAAACGCCTTGAATATAGAAGTTTACAGAAAGGGTACAGGAGATAGTATAATGGTTGTGCTAACAGATTCTCATGCCTGAGGCTCCAATGTCCCAGATTCAATCCCCCACACCACCATAAGCCAGAGCTGAGCAGTGCTCTGGTGTTTCACTCTGTGTCTCTCTCTGTCTGTATCACCCGACCTGTGCTGGATTAGCACAGTCAACGGCCAAGCCTTTCCCGCTACGAGACAAGTTCTCAAGATCTTCCCACACAGTCATCACCGCCCAGCTATCATCCACATTGTTCTCCAGCTCCCACTGATTCTGTGCTCGGAGAAACTAAGATGGAACTTTCAGAAAGCAAGCTGGCGTCTGTTCAGTGATCTTACCAACAAATCTATTCCTGCAATTCCAATTAACTCTATCCCCTCTGAAGATTCCTATAGGCGCTTCCGCCAAGCCATCTTCAAAGCAGCTTCCCAAGCCATTCCTCGTGGGAGACGTGCTAACTATACGCCTTGTCTTGATGCTGAATGCAAGCAACTACTAAAGCAGTATGATGAGTCGGGCGACCCAGATGTGGCTGACCATCTCATTGCCTCCCTGGATGCAGCACGCCAAGCCCGCTGGCAACAACTCACGGAAAGTCTGAACTTCTCCCACTCAAGTAGGAAGGCCTGGAAGCTTCTTCACAGACTGGGTGCCGGTAGCCAACCCCCTCCCGTCTCCCATCCTCCCGTACCTCCAAACTCAGTGGCCAGTCACCTAACTCAAGTTGGACGTGCTAAGATCGACCCAGTCTGGAAAAGAGAAATTTCCCATGAATGGTCATCCCACTTCCAGTTATCTTGTCCATCTCCAAAACTCTCTCCCTTTACACTGTCTGAACTGGAAGACGCTTTGAAGAGGGTTAAACCGGGAACAGCTGCTGGCTATGATAACATCACCCCAGAACTCATTCTTAACCTAGGTCCCGTGGCAAAGAAGTGGCTCGCTTCATTCCTGTCCCACATCTTGGAATCTGAGTCTATGCCCAAAGTTTGGCGTCTTGCGAAGATTATAGCGGTTTTGAAACCAAAGAAAGACCCAACACTGGCTGCCAGCTATAGACCAATTTCTCTCCTCTCCGTGTGTTACAAACTCCTTGAGAGGCTGCTTCTGTCACGTATTTCTCATCTTACAGAGAAATTCCTATCACCCGCCCAGGCTGGTTTCCGCCCAGGAAGATCTACCTGCGAACAAGCCCTGGCCCTCTCAACTTACATTGAAAATGGATTCCAGAAGAATTTAAAGATGGGTGCTGTCTTTGTTGATCTCACAGCAGCCTATGACACGGTCTGGCACCGTGGTCTCCTAGTCAAGATCTCAAGATTCCTGCCTCCATGGGTGGCCAACACTATATTGGTTCTTCTCCAAAACAGAAGATTCCGGGTACATCTGGGTGACAAGTCTAGCAGATGGAGACTTGTCTCAAGTGGCCTCCCCCAGGGCTCTGTTCTGGCTCCTACGCTATTTAATATTTACATCAATGACCTCCCAGAAACTTCTTCAAGGAAGTTCATCTACACCGATGACATCTGCTGTGCAACTCAGGCATCAAAGTTCGACATCCTCGAGGAAACACTCATGAAAGACATGTCTCTGATATCTGATTACTGTAAAAAATGGCGACTAATCCCTAGCACTGCAAAAACGATATCATCTGTTTTCCATCTTCACCATGCCTCGGCCTCGAGTGAGCTTAATGTGCAGCTTGGCGATACGAGAATCCGGCATGAAGCCCAGCCAGTCTATCTTGGCGTTACTCTCGATCGCACTCTGTCATTTCACAAACATCTCATAAAAACTGCAGCAAAGGTGGGCGCGAGGAATAACATCATTGCAAGACTGGCCAGCTCCTCATGGGGCGCGAGCACTTCCACACTACGATCATCCTCTCTGGCATTATGCTATTCCACTGCAGAATACTGTGCCCCAGTATGGTTCCGTAGCCCCCATGTCCACTTGGTCGATTCCAAATTATATTCCTCCATGAGGATCATTTCTGGAACCATCCGTTCCACCCCGGTTCCATGGCTTCCAGTTCTTAGCAACATCGCCCCGCCAGATATTCGTCGGGATGCGGCATCATCTAAGTTCATTTCCCACGTCTACGCTTGACCGGACCTGCCAATATACACGGATATCTTCGCCCACCCTGTTCAACGCTTGACGTATCGTCATCCAATCTGGTCCCCTATGCCTACACTGAACTTCTCTGTTCCAGACTCTTGGAAACAGAGCTGGCAGTCAGCTGAGGTCAAGAACAAACACATCATCACAGACCCCTGCAAGCGTCAACCCGGCTTTGACCTAGCACGTTATGATTGGGCTCTCCTCAATTGCTATCGAACAGGCCATGGCCGGTGCGCCGCTATGTTCCATCGCTGGGGAGCCAGAGACAACCCGAACTGCCCCTGCAGCTCCAGACAGACTATGACCCACATAGTCAACGACTGCCACCTCTCCAGATTCAAAGGAGGTCTCGAAACTTTACATCAGGCTCAACCTGATGCTGTTGACTGGCTACGGAAGAAGGGCAAACGCTAGAAGAAGAAGAACTCTCAAAAAATAAAAGTTTACAGAAACAGACAGAACCCAAAAGTGATGACTCTGACAGATATTTCTATAAACATAAAGTACAGAAAATCATAGCTGTTTTTATAAATGGCATGACTGAAATGTCATAGAAAATTGTTGGAGGATTTTCTACCTCTGTCCTATTTATTTACACATGTGGAAGTACTTAGCCACAACTCATGGTAATACTTAATAACTAAGTATTAAGCGTCTCTTCTAAGAAAGATATTAGAAATACTAAGAATGGGGGGGTGTTCATGTCTAATGTTGGTCCCCCTTTGAGCTTAGAAATCTCTCAATTTTTTTCTTCAAGAATATAACATATTTTTTTTTGCACTAGTAAGGTCCCAGGTTTGATGACCAGCACTGCATATAATCGAGTAATACTCTCATCTCAGTATTTTTCTCACTCTAAAAATAAAAATATCTTCAGGGAAGGGAAAAGAGCTAATGGCAACACACAAAAGTTGCATAAAAGAGGTCTCAGGTTTGATTGTTTGCAAAGGCTAGCATAGCTAAGGTTGAAGAGTATTCTAATGTAAAAACAAAGCAACAAGCAAACAAGCAAAAATTAGGGTCCAACAGTAGTGCACCCACGAGAGTGGACATATTACAGTGCTTTATCCTACCAGGGAAAGATAGAAATAGACTGGGGGTATGGATCAATCTGCCAATGCTCATACTCAGTGGAGAACCAATTACAGAAGCCAGGCCCTCCTTCAAACTTCTGTACCCCATAAAGAATTCTGGTCCATATTTCTAGAGAGTAAATGTTAAGGGAAATTGACCAGAGGGCTCTGAACTCCAATTCCATCAGGATCCGAAGAGATAAGAACGGAAAAAAATGGGTGGCAAGAATGGGGGGCACACTCAGAAATAATAGGTGTGACTTAGAAAGATAGAGAAGGCAGGACCATATAAAAATGGGAAAATATAAATAAATATAGTTATAGGAATAATAGTCAACCCATATCTGTGACCTTGGGAGGACTAATGCAGTTTCCAGTGAAGAGAATAGGGACACAGAATTCTGGTGGTGGAAAAGGTCTGGAATTATGCCCCTGTTATCTTATAGTTTTGTAAATCAATATCAAATCACTAATCAAAAATACAAAGTGTAAACTACTTGAAAGCTTGTTTGGAGGTTCTAGCAGGGGAGTGCAGCTACTCATAATATACCCTTGACCCACGACCGGTCCATCTCTATTCAGGGAAGGCTGATCTCTTCAACCAAGAGCGCAGCTTCTGGAAGGACGCACATAGAGTGGTGAGGGAGGAAGAGGACACCCACCTGGCCAGCCAGAGCAGTGGAATCAACCCTGGTGAGCAATGGGGTGACCGATGTTGCAGCCAGGTCGCCCTCACATTCAACATCAACTTCTTTAAAATCAAAAGAAAAAGTTAGTCTGAAGTGGGGAAGCCCCACTGATGCTAAGTAAAAAATGAATCAATACATGAATAAATGAATAAATAAATAAGACAGAGTATTCAGTCTAGCTCTGTGTCTAAGCTTCTGGTCTCACACAACTGCTTTTTGTCTTTGTCTAGGGCAGCTAACTTCTCTGTTCCTCAATTTCTCATAGGGTTGATATAAAAACTAAGTATGTCCGTGTATATATGTGTTTACATGAACATTATTTTAGTCTCATCACCGCTATAAGATGTGGGTAGAAAAAAGAGCTTGTTCCTTAGTGTCTGCCAGGCCAGAAGTCAAATCACGGTCCCCTAGTTTCTTTTTGCGACCTGCATCTATGAATTCAACTCTTTCCTCTTCAGTCCTTTCATAATTAAACGGAAGCACATGCTCTCTTATAAGATGGTTGTAATAATGAAAGGTAATGAACTCAATTTGCCTATCATCATGCTGAGAAAAATAAAATTTCTCATCAAATGCGACTTGTTATTGTTCAGAAAAATGCATTGCTCTTGGAGCTTACTGCTTCAGTTTCAAATTCCAGTGGTTGCTTAGAAGCTATTTATATTTTTAATAGAAAATTCTGATTGTATGCTTATAATCTTTTATGATTAAATGCATATACATCCATAATCCCAGAGCCCAATTTATATCCCTAAACCCCTGAGCAAGTTTTTCTTCCATATTACCTTTTATGTTGCCCTATTTATTGAAACATACCAGATGTCTGCATAAGGAAGGGATCATTTAAACTACTGTTCAGTGTCAGATATTGTAAATTACTTATCCCACTCAAAATTATTCTTAACATTTAGAGAAATGTTGCATGTATAAAAACCAAAGACATAAATATTGAAGGCACTACAGTTTTTATTTGTGACTCCTGTAAGAGTAATTTAGAAATAATAACTATTTCCCCCTGAAACATGGTTTTCATTTTGAATTTAAGATTGTTTCTTAAAGATCATTTTATTTGTAAATCCAATCATTTTTAATTTCATTAAAACAATTGACACTTACTGAGGATCTACTTGTGATAGGTCCTAGGAATAAAAATACAAAAATGATATAAACAGTGGTTTCTAAAAGTTTAAAACCCATTGAAAATACAGGCAAATTAGAGATTGTAATTATGAGATTAGTGTCATCTTATATTTGATGCCACCTCTAAAAGTATATAAAATTATTACTAGTATATATTATAAAAACAAGATTAATTCTATTGATATCTGGTGCAAACTGTATAATTCTAATATAATATAAAGTACACAACTCAAGTTCTTTTAATTAGTTTTAATTGCACGTGCCAGTTTAAATTTTCTAGTTTAAGTATTTTAGTTTTGTTTGCGTCATTATTTGATTTCTTTCATTCTTTTACTTGATTGACCTTCACTGAAGTATTTTTTATTGTTGAGGAGGTTTGAACTAGGACCAGTTTAGAAGAATTTCTCAGTCAATAAAGAATGATGCTCCAGATTATAAGAAAATTGAAATGTGTATGTATGTATATGTGTATTTGACAGACTTACTGTAAATTAAGTCAAGGTATACTGAAAAAACATTTTAAATTCAAAATGTCACATGTGACTTTGCTTTGCCATGTGTAAGACCCAGGCTCAAAATTAACACCCATTGTATCAAAAATATTGGTGTTGTGGTTTCTTTCCCAATCTACAATGTAATGTAAGAATGAAAAGTAATAAATTTAACATCCTCTTTCTATCTCTGCCACTTTTTTTTCTGTTTCTATCTGAAAAAGTCTTTCTAGGGAGGTGACACTCTGAAGAAAACTTTAAAAAAATTATATTTCATGAATAGGTGAATATGTGCTTGGCATCCGACAAGTAGTCTACAAATATTCATTGCAGGGAGTCAGGCAGTGGAAGATCAGGTTAAGTGCACATGGTACAAAGTTCAAAGATCCTAGTGTGAGCCCCTTCAGGGAGGTTTCTTCACAAGTGGTGAAGCAGGTGTGCAGGTGTCTATCTCTCTCTCCCCCTCTCTTTCTTCCCCTCATCTCTCAATTTCTTTCTGTCCTATCCAACAACAATAACAAATGGAAAAAATGGCCACCAGGAGCAATAGATTTGTAGTGTAGGCACCAAGACCCAGTGATAACCCTGGAAGAAAAAATACAAAACAAAATATCCATTGAATAAAATAATGGATATGGTTATTAATTAGGATAAGGAATATGTATATAATTATCAGAATATGGAATATGTATATGCATATATATAAGAAAGGATTCAGTATAAATTAAGTCTAGACTTAAATGAGAAGCCTAACACTCAAGTAAATATAGGAAGGCCAATGAAAACCAGTCCCAACTGTCATGCAGCCTCCAACAGACGGATACCCCGATTGTTTGACAAAAATAGTAATGGCCACATGGATTTGAAAAGTGAAAGTTGATATAAAGTTAAAGATGCTACTCTGCCCATCCCATAGACTCCTCATATTATTTATAATAATATAATTTCTGTATGTATTTCTACACATGACCTTCTCAAAAAATCTCTCAGAAGTGCAAAACAGATGGCCACATGTTCATTGTTTTTTAAATGAGAAACCTAACACTCAATGAAAAAAATAAAAGGAGTTTTAACAATGTATAACTTAATAACTGACAGCATAGAAAGTAAGGTTCAACCCTTCAGACTCCCTAATGTAATTTTCCAGTGAAATATGTAGGCCATTTTTTGATTATTTATATTCTCTGTCACATATACATTCTGGAGATTCCTGACAACTCTGACTTATATAAAGGGCCAAAAGGTAACAATAACTTTCTAATTGGTCAGCAAGAATGTATCACTTGGAGTCTGAAGGAGACTCTTGGTGGTAGCTAAAGAGGGAACGTGCTATTTCTCAGAAATTTCCAGGCAAAGTCAACAGAATTGGGTTATAGGCTGGATGTGGAGGGAGCTTAGCAAAGAATGGATTAAGTAAACTATGAAGTTTCTGGTTAAGCCCAGTTGGACTCCATGAGACTGCTCAATTTTTTTTAAATTTTTTAAATTGATTCCCTTTAGTTGCCCTTGTTGTTTTATTGATGTAGTTATTATTGTTGTTGTTATTGATGTTGCAGTTGTTGGATAAGACAGAGAGAAATGGAAAGAGAAGGGGAAGACAGAGAGAGGGAGAGAAAGATAGACACCTGCAGACTTGCTTCACCACTTGTGAAGTGACTCCCCTGCAGGTGGGGAGCCAGGGGCTCAAACCAGGATCCTTATGCTGGTCCTTGCTTCGTACGCTTAACCCTCTGTGCTACCGCCCGACTCCCTAGACTGCTCAAATTAAGTTCTACTTTATTTCAAGGATACCACCATCATTTTTAGAGAAGCTAACAAGTAAATACGATTGCAGTACCATGTGTTTGGAATGCAACTGAAATGTTTGAGCTGGAGATAGAATTTATATATAAGCAATAATTGAAAGCAGTGGATTATAAGGCATAACCTGTGCAGAGGAGAGGGAGAGGGACCAGGGGAGAGAAAGAGAGACAGGTGGCACACCTAGTTGAGCACACATTACAATGTGTAAGGACCAGGTTCAAGGCCCCACCTGCAGGGGGAAAGCTTCATAATTGGAGAAGCAGTGCTTCAAGTGTCTCACTGTCTCTCCCCCTTTCTATCTCCACCTTCCTCTCAATTTCTGGCTGTCTCCAACCAAAAAATATATAAATGTAATTGACAGAGAGAGAGAGAGAGAGAGAGAGAGAGAGTTGGAAAACATCAGTACTGGCTGGGTTGGTTCATATGCTTATTTTCTCCAAATAATACATACTAGAAAGACCATGTCTCTTTCAGAAACTTCCTAGTAAGGTAGAGGTGTTTTAAATAAAAGAGAGAACTGAGCTTATTAAACAAACTTGTTGAAATAGACAAACTATATCCAGTGTCCAGTATTTTGTTTCCCCCAAAGATACTTCATTATAAAAATAAACTTAATAACCTCTTCCATAAAACCCTTACTATTCATTCGTCTCTTGTTTGGCTGTTCCTCCTTTAAACATGAATACTTGAACAGTTGAAGAGTTTGAATCTGCCTCTCTGAGTGGATTTTTTTTCTTTTTGCTGTTATAAGGATAATAACTATAGCATTTATCTCATAACCTTCCCCGTTCATCTGGATGTTTTAAGAACTGTAATTAAATAAACAAGCACATGAAGTCTTAAAATTATAATATTTTTGCCATAACTATTAACATCTATCCTATCTGAACACAAATATTTGGGTTATCCATAAAAATTCCACTTCAGAGGCCCCTTGCTAAAAGCCATTTGGGCAAAGTATGAAGGATCGAAATCTTCATTCAATCTATATGCTTTTCTTCTGTGCTGTGTCTCCATTAATAATAACATTTTAATCAATACTGCATGAGTTCTTCTAAGAGAGCCATTTGCTCTTGATCTTAGTGATCCATTTCATATCCTAAGAACCTTCCTGTGACAGCAGCTCAGGTATATCAGAAAGCCAGAAACCTAGGAGTTTGGCAATCACAATAAAAACATGCTGTATTCTAAGCACAGTGTCAACTTACCACCATCCAAGGAGAGAAGGCAATTTGAAGGCTTTCATTCCATTCATGGCCACTGGGGTCAGCATTAAACATTTTGTATAACTGCCCCAAAGTGACCTCCTCTAACAACTCCTCTTAAATCTGTCAGATTCTATGTGCTCAAAATGAGAATTGTGCATTCTACTTCTCTACTCAAGGTGACTGAAAAGCCTCTTTTGAAAGTGCATTAATGGCTTTTAAAAAATACACATGGAGAGAAAACTAAAACATGAATTTTCTAAGAAAAACAAAATTAAAGAGCATCTATTTTTTTTTCTGTTTTCGAGACAGAATCAACTTTGATGTGATAGGTGCACTGAACATGTCAAGCAAAATGTTATCAAAAGAAGTCGTTTGAAGCCGTTTCTGAGGAAATATGTATTTTGATGTCTGGCTGTCCTTGCCTTACATGAAAGTATTTGGTTTAGATAAAAATTTACTTTGACCCAGAACTGACAAACATGTAATTAATGTAAGAAAAAAAGTAACACAACAGAACAACTCTAGGCCTTGAAGAAGAGACGTTGAACTCTTTGATTAAATTCAGTTCAAACAACTTGACTATATATTGTTTCTTAAGAAGTTCCAATTTGTAAAGTGGGAATAAAATCACTTCATCCAGTCAATTGAGAAAATAGTAACACTGCAAGTTGAATCTTGAGTAGTCTGTTGGTCCCTGAAAGGACATTAAAATCCATTGCTTCCTATTAACTTACAATTTCACAAATAACTATTTAATTAATATGACAGGGAGAATTGGATGGAATGTCTCTAACTTTTTTGATGCATAGGCCATAGGCTGAGTATATGTTTCTTCAATCTAAACACTTAAAACTTTAAGATGGTAATCAGACTGAATTTTAAGTGGGCTCAATTGTTAATAACACATTTCTAATAATGACTTGCTCTTTGAAATATTATCTCCAAAATGCTTAGACCAGGGAGATCAAAAGCAACTGGTTGTGTTACTTTATAACTGCATTATATCCTAATTCTTTCAGGCACCAGGTTCCAGGTGATACCATGATGCCAACCTGACTTCCTTGGGCAGAGGACCCTACCATGTGTCTTGGAGCCCTACCTCCGCAAATCACTGTCCCACTAGGGAAAGAGAGAGACAGACTGGGAGTATGGATTGACCTGTCAATGCCCATGTTCAGTAGAGAAGTAATAACAGAAGCCAGACCTTCCACTTTCTGCACCCCACAATGATCCTGGGTCCATGTTCTCAGAGGGATAAAGAATAAGGAAGATATTCAAGGTAGGGGATTGGATATGGAGCTCTGGGGGTGGGCATTGTGTGGAAATGCACCCCTCTTATTCTGTAGTCTTGTAAATATTTCCATTTTATAAAAAAAAAAATAAAACCAAAACAAAATAAAAATCCACTGCTTCAGAAAAGATAAATCATGGCATCAGGAGTCGGGCTGTAGCGCAGCAGGTTAAGCGCAGGTGGCGCAAAGTGCAAGGACTGTCAGAAGGATCCTGGTTGGAGCCCCTGGCTCCCCACCTGCCGGGGAGTTGCTTCACAGGTGGTGAAGCAGGTCTGCAGGTGTCTGTCTTTCTCTCCCCCTCTCTGTCTTCCCCCTCCTCTCTCCATTTCTCTCTGTCCTATTCAACAATGACGACTACAACAATAAAACAACAAGGGCAACAAAAGGGAATAAGTAAATAAAGTAAATATTTAAAAAAAAATCATGGTATCATGAATTTTAAGCAATTAGTGGGAAATCTCTCTCCTCCTCACTTTCCTTTAACAACGTAAATGACAGGAAAAGCAAGTAAAATGATTGTTGTAAGCAAGCTGAGATAATTGGCATCCCGGGCTATTTTTCCCCTCATATTTCTGTTTTGCCTGAAGCTAATTCCAGCTATGACTAAGGACCCCTGTCCATGTTAAGAAAACCAGTCCTTTCTGATTTTAATCAAACAACACAACATTGCCAATGTGAGATTTTAGCAACCACTAGGAAACAAATAAGCTCTTTCTGTGAATGAGACCATCCAAATCCCATTAAGTTTTCTAAGTGACTCAGTGGGAATGAGGCAGTGCATTCAACTCCTCAGCCCTGTAGCTCTGCCCAGGGAACTTTGGGGTGGAGTCACATGCCAAAAGAAGAAAAAGAACTTTCCTTTTTTTTTTTCTTTTTTCTTTTTCTTTTCTTTAGAAGCAAATTCCTATGGACCTCTGTTCAGCTTCGAGGCACTAGTCTGACAAATGGAGGCACATCTTCTAAAGGGAGGAAGAGCAGCACTGAATTAACTAACCTCTCTCTATCTCACACTACCATGCTGGACCTTGAATCTGAGCACCAGGGAATTCTCAACCAGCTAAATCACAGAGGCCTTTGGACCTCCTGGATGATGAGTTGGAGAGCCCTGGACCTCTGATCCTGTTCCATGCCAGGAATCACTCACCTCAGGGACCCACTCATTGCCCTCCAACTGAGAAAGTCATTTGACATTCACTTGTGAGGCCAGCCTCTCTGGGCACCACGCCTCCCACCCCAGCCCTGGACCATGGGAGATGAGGTCAAAGCGGCCCCCTGGGGGTCCTGGGGTAGCTCCGCTTGCTGAGGGCAAAGTGCTCAGAGAGACAAGGCAGTCAGCTCTGGGAAAGCCTCAGTGGGGGCAACTCATTTATTGAAAGAGAAAGCAAGGACATATATCCATTACCCAGGTAGAAGGTCAAGGTCATCATTAACCCAAACACAGAGCAACACAATGCATAGTCACATTTTCACCTACAAATGATTTGATCACAAGTAAAGAATTACCATACAAGGTTTGATCACAAGCTTCACAATTGCATATTTCCCTGGGGGTAAATTACAGGCACCTCAGGGCAAGTGCAGGAGGGCGGGGAGGTTGAGCAAAAATGTATGTGGTGGCTTTCAAATTAGGCCAAACACAATGTATAATAATTCATGGCCTTTGTTTTAAGGGGAGAGGAAGGGCAGGTGCAGAAAGGTAGCCCTCATTCCAGAGAAGCCATCCATCAGGAGGTCAGAGGAACCTGCCCTTATCTTGACCCAAAGGAAGAGTTGAGGGTCAACCTACTTGGACCTCATGGAAACAATGGTCTAGACTTTCCGGGACAGTGGGCCTCGTCCTCCAACATTCACCTTGTGACCTCACAGTGCAGGGGTTCCTGCTGGAGAAGTACAGTTTCATTGGGAGGATTTGAAAGCCAACCCCAAAGGCAGCCCTTTGGGCTGCAAAACTGAACAAAAGGACTGTAATGTATGATATTAACCACTTCATGCCCCCCACCCCGAGTTGAACTAAAGACAAGAGCCATGTACACATGCAAATACATGCCTTGTCATGCATCCAGGAAGCTAAAATGGAAAGAACTTTTACATGACCTTTATTGAGCTGTGTTTCCTGCACCAGACTGAGGCTCATTAAAAGGAGGAGCTTAGAGCAAAGGTAGAAATGTGATTCCAGAGCCGGAGAGCGTGGGTACCAAATCCCACTCCGTCACTTACTATTTGTATCCCATTACTCTGAGTCTCGTTTTCTCATCTGTAGAAGAGATAATTATAGTACTTACTGATTAGGGCTGTCAGGAGGGCTAAATGACTTAGTTCATGAGAAGGTATGTAGGAGAATGCCAGGTGCAGAATGAGCAATTACTAAAAACTCACTCTCAACTGCCATAGAACCCTCCTCAGCATAATTTCAAGTGGCATGTGTGTTAACTCCAGTCCATGAGAGTGACTGAGAAGTAAATGTCCTCCAAGTTAGGTAATGCATGAAAAGGCAGGTACAGGTTCAGACTCCAGTTTGTCAGCTTTGAATGTTTGCTACACTGGTAATCTCTGGCTTTCTCACATCAACAATACCTTCAATGAAGTTGAAGAAAACAGTTTCGTTGGTAGAGGGCAGGCCTTGCGTGTCCGAGGTTCCTGGTTTGCTGCCCACTGCCAAGTGTGTCAGAGTGGTACTTTGGTTTCTTTCTCTTTCTTCTTTTACAAATAATTATCTCATGAAATGAATAAAACCAATCTTTATTTTTAAAAAGCAACTATCTGGAGTGGATGCTAAAGCTGAAGTAAAAAAATACAACATGAAGCATTTTTTGGCAGGGAGGTCATCACTAGGGCTTCACCACTTTGGGCTTCTTCTAGCGTTTGCCCTTCTTCCGTAGCCAGTCAGCAGCGTCAGGTTGAGCCTGATGTAAAGTTTCGAGACCTCCTTTGAATCTGGAGAGGTGGCAGACGTTGACTATGTGGGTCATAGTCTGTCTGGAGCCGCAGGGGCAGTTCGGGTCATCTCTGGCTCCCCAGCGATGGAACATAGCGGCGCACCGGCCATGGCCTGTTCAATAGCGATTGAGGAGGGCCCAATCATAACGTGCTAGGTCAAAGCCGGGTTGACGCTTGCAGGGGTCTGTGATGAGGTGTTTATTCTTGACCTCAGCTGACTGCCAACTCTGTTTCCAAGAGACTGGAACAGAGAAGTTCAGTGTAGGTGTAAGGGACCAGATTGGGTGACGAGACGTCAAGCGTTGAACAGGGTGGGTGAAGATATCCGTGTATATTGGCAGGTCCGGTTGAGCGTAGACGTGGGAAATGAACTTAGATGATGCCGCATCCCGACGAATATCTGGCGGGGCGATGTTGCTAAGAACTGGCAGCCATGGAACTGGGGTGGAACGGATGGTTCCAGAAATTATCCTCATGGAGGAATATACCACTTTGGGCTGATAGCCTTAGATAAACAGGAAGAAGGAAGACATCAGGGCACCAAAGCCTCCTCCACTGAAGAGGGATGGGGGAGCTCAAACTTAACCCATACACATGGCAAAGTAGACATACAATATGTGAACTGTTTAGGTCAAGATGTAGCCTTTAATTATTTATTTTCACTATTTTTAAAAGACTGAAAACCAGTCTATAGAAAGCTCTACAGTTCATCTTATCTTTTACTTCCTATCCCTCAACTCCCCTTGAGGCTCTTTTTTCTTTCTTTTCCTCACCTCTCCCTCTTTATTGCTCTAACGATGAAAAGATCTGGTAGAACACAAAATGCAAATTATGTGTTATTGCTGTAAATGGCTCCAGTTCATTTAGTTTGCCATGAGCATTCATTACAGTTAATTATCCTAACAGATTTTATTATTTATAATTATTTTTTCATGTTGTAATGATCACACATTTTAAAAAGTCCAGCCAGTATGAGTCTCTATGCATGCTTATCAAGGATTCTCTTCCCCCCCCACCCTCTTATAGAACATTCAGACACTCGTTATCATCAATATACTTGTAGGTTGTTATTATTCATATCCAAAAATGCCCTTTTGGGGGTATGCAGAGTAACTTCTCAAATGCAGCAGTTCTCTGACCCAATGACAAACTGATGCTCTGCTTAATTTTAGAAAATTAAATTAACTATCTCTGATTAAATGCAGAGCAAATTTCACTGTGTTAACTCTGTCAGATTCATAACTACAGGCAGAGAGAGAGAGAGAGAGAGAGAGAGAGAGAGAGAGAGGGCTGCCTACTTAACTCATACCATGCAGAAAATAGCTTAAGAGAAAGAAAAGAAAGAAGTAAATAAATAAATAAAGATAGATATGTAGATAGATGGATAGACAGATAGGAAGAAAGGAAAGGAACGATCATCCTCTCAAAACAGGATATGAGGCTAATGCAAGCATTCCTTGGGAATGAGAAAATACACAGCAAAAATAAAACCTCATTCTATTAGTCAAGAAATGTACTTGCACCATCAGGAGTGAGAATAAAGATGGATTAAGAACAGATCTCAGGCTACATGAAACAAATCTTATTCAGTTAAATTTAGCTTTGGCTCATTGCTCTATTTGTTGTCTATCTCATGGGAATTTCAGCTTCTATTGGTATATTCTTGAGCAGTCAAAGGGCCTTGATTCCAGTTCTCAAAGATATGCTAAATTCAGTCGCCTAGAGCACCTTTTTTAAACATGCGTCTATCAAATTGGTTCTTCTTTTATGCTTGGTTCTCTCTCTCTCTCTCTCTCTCTCTCTCTCTCTTGCTCTCGCTCTCTCTTTCTGTGTGTGTGTGTGTGGGGGGAATTCTAGGATCTTATGTATGTATGATTACACTGCTTCTAAGAGCTTATCAATTCTTATTATTTTAGATAAAATTTGGAGAGAAACAGAGAGAGGGAGAGATACCACAATAACACTCCATCTAGGAAGCAGACCCTGGCACTGTGTTGCTCTGTGTGTTGCTGGGACTAGAACCCGGAATCTCAGAGTAAGGTATGCCCTGTCCAAGGTGAGCTATCGCTAAGTTCCTCCTACAGATATTTTTAGTGTTTAGGTCTCAACTCAGAGACCCAGCTGATCCTCTTGGTCAGTCCCTTCCATACATTGCAATCTTTAGGGACACAAATCCCTGAGTAAACACTTCTCCAAAGAAGACAGACAGATGGTCAGTCAATGGACACATGAAAAGCTGCCCAGTATCACTTGTTATCAGGGAAATTCAAATCAAAATCACAATGAATTATCACTATGAGAATGAACTATAGAAAAATGGCCAGAATGACAAGAGTTGGTAAAACATAAAGTAAAAGGAATTGATGGGAATATAAACTCATCCTACTTCCATAGCAAACAGTGTGGTGGGGGGCCAGGCAGTGGCATACTCAGTTGAGTGCACATGTTACAATTTGCAAGGACATGGGTTCAAGCCCCAGCTTACTACCTGAAGGGGTGAAGCTTTAAGAACAATGAGCCAGGTCTGAATCTGTCTTCCTTTTTCTTTCTCTCTCACTTACCTTTCACTCTCAATTTCTCTCTGTCCAAGAGACAGAGAGAGAGAGAGAGAGAGAGAAATAATAAAAACAGGAAAAAAAATTCCTGCCAGGAGTGGTGGATTCATAGAGCCAGCACTGAGCCCCAGCTATAATCCTGGTGGCAATAAAAAACAAACAACAGCAACAGTGTGGTGGTGTCTCAATATACCAAAAATAGATTTATTATATGTCCAGTAATTCCACGGCCACCTCTCTCTCCCTCTCTCTCTCTCTCTCTCTCTTTCTATATATATATATATATATATATATATATATATATATATATATATATATAAATTTAGAAAGACATATGCATGCTTATGTTCACTGTATTGTTTTTTCCAGGAACCAAGACACAATGACAACCCAAATGTCCATTGACAGGTGGATCAAGAATATGTGGCATATTTACATAATGGCTTATAACCTAGTTATTAAAAAAGCCAAAATTGTATTGTTTACAGCAACATGGATGAAACTGGAAGGTAGCACGCTAAGAGACATTAGTCAGAATGAGAGTGACATATATTGGGATGATTTCACTCATAAAAATGGAAGGTGATTATGCTAAGTGAGCTAAGAAGTGAGACAGCTACTCCTTGGTTTCATTCACAGGTATGCTACAGATAAATAAAACAAATGTGCTGGCTATACATATATATATCCAAATGGCTCTTGAACAGTGAGAATTATGGGGGTTGTCAGAGGAAAAGAGGAAGAATCAGAGATGACTGTTACTATTATGCAGATTAAAAAGCAAGGGTATAGGAGGCTGCATGGTAGCCTAGAGGATAAAGAGCACATGGCACGAATAGCAAAGGCCCATGCAAGGATTCTGGCTCCCCACCTGTGGGGAGTCTCTTCACAAACGGTGAAGCAGGTCTGCAGGTGTCTATCTTTCTCCCCCATCTCTGCCTTCCCCTCCTCTCTGGATTTCTCTCTGTCCTACCCAACAGCAACAACCATAACAATAATTAACAACAAAGATAAACAACAAGGGCAACAAAAACGGGGAAAACGTGGGCCTAGAACTCAAGTAAATCCCTCTCTCCGTTGTTACCGGTCATTTCTAACAGGAACAACAAAATAGACCCCTTTGTGGGCCCCCATAGGACCTTGCCTTCAACTTGGATCAACAATGGTAGAGAATGTTGTCCATCCTCCTTTCAGAGGTCCTTTTCCTAGCCATGACATCATCTCCCCAGACAATAATTAGGATCCACCTGCATATCAGATTTCAGGCTCAGGAAAAAAAAAACAACACTAGTATAGCTACAGGCCCTTTGAAATATAACTAAAATATGCCCACTAGCAAGTGGGGACCAGGGTCTTGAACCTGGTCCTTGTACATTGTAACATGTGCACTCAACCAGATGCACCACCACCCGGCCCCCTGTTGCTCACTCTCTAGCCAGGAAAAAAAAAAAAAAAGCTACCAGAAACAGTAGAGCTGTGTAGGCACCAAATCCCAGCAATAAGGATGGTTGAAAAATGTATAATATAAAATAGAAAGAAATCTTTCATTAGAGCTCCAGTTGGTCAAACTCCACGTTAAAATTTGAGAAGCACTGCTAAGAGCCACACTTCAGCCCTAGAAACCAATACTTAGCAAATAGTAATCATGTAAATATTCTTTCCTCAGGCTAGGGAGCTAGCATGATGGTTATACAAAGAGAGAGAGAGAGAGAGAGAGAGAGAGAGAGAGAGAGACTTTCATGGCAGAGAACTGAAGCAGAAGCACCATAGGGCAAAGCTGAATAGAGCTCTGATAAAATAAACAAATATTTTTCCTCTTGGGTTGGAGAAATAGCTCATTTGCTTAGTGTGCAGCATTGCAGTGTATTTAGGTTCAAGCTTGACCAATGCCACACTGAAGGAAGTGATCCTGTGTTCCCTCTTCTCTCTTTCCCTCTCCCTCTCCCTCTCCCTCTCCCTCTCCCTCTCCCTCTCCCTCTTTCCCCCCTTCTTTTGTTTAACAAATAAATATTAATGTAATCTGTACCACCAACTGACCCATCTAATGGAAGATTCTGATTCCATAGTCCTGAAAGGGGCTGTGGGACAGACCAGTCTGTATTTCCACAGAGTTCCAGGAGATTGGTGCTAGGTGTCAACCCCACACATCTTTAGTATACAGAACACTTGTGCACCAATCTGTGTTCTAAGGTACCCAATGGGTGCATCAGAATTAATATGATTCCCTGTATATTTCTATACGAGCCCATTTACACGTTCAACAGAAATAAATTGGTTCAAAGTTGGATTTTATATACCAGATCCATTGAAGACAAGGCAACTTAATTTGCATCGAGTATGTATAGAAACACAGCAGTGCAGCAGCCAGGTAAAACCAGACCTACCCTATGTTTCCAAAACAGAATAGAACCAATGCTAGTCACAAATCTAGGAATAGTGTTTGGTCACCTACAGGAGACTGATTGACCTGATGATCTCCTCTTAGTGCCCTGGAATCCTGACAGTTGTGACCTCCAATGGTCACCACAGAGCTTAGTCCTCTCTGCACTCAATAATCATTTCTTGGCTCTCATTCTGTGGCAAGTAATGGCAGCACAAGTCCTCCTTGATTTTCACAGGCAAATTGCCTGTCAGCTAGATATAAAACAGTCAAACTGACATTTAACTAAACTGATTAGGTGTTTGATGGTTATAGGTTATAGTTTTCCTTTCTCTTTTCTCCCACGATATATATACCAGAGTCTTATGGTAATACAGGGGATTGAACATGGGGCTTTGGGGCCTCAGACATAAGAGTCTCTCTGCAAAACCATTATGCTATCTACCCCCTGCCCTCTTCACTTCACTCCACAGTGACAGGGCACACCAGTTTGAAGAAAATGCCAGGCCTGAGGAGACAAAGCCTCAATTGTTACATGGTTTAAAGTCACTCTCCACAGGGCCAGAGAGACCACTTAGCCAGAGAATGCCAGATTTGCATGCATGAGGCCCAAGGTTCCAAACCCAGCACTGCACTGCATATGCAGAACTGAGCAAAGTTCTGGTCTCTCTCGTAAAAGTAAATAAACACATTCTTATAAAACTCACCCACCATGAAGCTCAGGCCTATTCCTGCTGCATAAAGTGTGATGCACTTCAAGAGGGGCATGGATAAATCAGTCATTTATATATATTTATTTATTTTATTTCTTTATTTCATTATTTGCAGCAAGGAATTCATGAATGTTCGTTAAGTACTAGGCACTTTACTAAATTCATCCTGGAGGCACATAAGTGAGCCCATTCTGCAGAAGGAAGTGATTTGCACAGAATGTAAATCACTGAGTGGAAAGCAGACAAGCCAGAGGATGCGCTAGGTGGCACTCCAAGTCCCTGGCTGCTCTTGGAGTCACATCAATCAGGGAGCTCTTCCTCCATAGCCTCACACTGACCTTCCAGGCATGAAGATGTCTGGAAATACTAACTAGATGGAAGTCAGGGCACCAGCAGTGGCCAAGACTGTGAGATGAGTTTGCACAAGAGACCTGCTAGGATTACTAACGTCACCCCTCTTCACAAATTGACAAGGTCATTATTGAGAGAATGGATACAATTATTCTGTTTCTCCAGCAGGTCAGGCTAGATCAAAGAATGGAAGACGAATGTGGTCTTGCATTCATTCCTCTGGTAGCTTATTTTTTCCCTTCCTTCACTCAAAATAATTGTAACCAGGACACACCAGTTAAGAGCATGGTCATTGGAATTTAGGAGACATGAGTGTGTGTGTGGTCTGTGCTCTCATGCTGAAAAGCTATAGTTGCTGCATTTTATTTTCTTTTCTTCTCTTTTCTCTTCTCTTCTTTTCTTCTGCTTTTATTTCTTTGATGGTCAGTGAACATTTATTAACAAGTTCATCTTGTGACATGAAACTACAGCAAGAGATGCAAACACATGATGCATGAATCAGCATCATGCTCACTCTCACGAGTAAATCTTGTAAATCATGTTCATTTTCTGTATCCATCCATCCACCGAAGGACACTTAGCTCATTTCTGTAAGCTCAGCTACAGGGAATAATGCTGCAGTAATCATGAGAAGAACAGATAGATTTCTGAAACAGTGATTTCACTTCCTTTGGGTAAATACCCAGCAGTGAAGTTGATGGATCAGAAGGTAGTTTTGTTCTGAGTTTTCTGAGGAACCACCATTCTGTTTTCTCTTGTAGCTGTACCAATTTACATTACCATCAACAGTGTACATATGTTTCCTGTTTGACACATTCTAGGACTTGTTATAGCTTTCTTTTTGAGTCATCCCACCAAGCCTGTGATCTTTATGGCATTTTCCTGAAGATTAGTGATGTTGCGTGCCATTTAATACCTATTGCTCCTTTGTAAGTCTTCTTTGGAAAACAGGTGGGGCTGGGGGTTTGAACCTAGGTCCTTGTGCATAGTAGTTCAATTATGTACACCACCACTTGACCCTGTAATACTGTTTAATCTTCCTTCTCAATCTATAAAATGGACATATACATATGTTTAAACTTATGAGTAAGGGCCAGAGACTGGCCCACTTAATAATATCCCATGTGGTCAATTTCATGCCACCTCATTAACTAGGACCCTAGTTATGGAATCCTTGGCTTCCCATACACATGTGATGGGCCTGTATCTCTAAAGGGTCCTTATCTCTCCACTACCTCTGGTTGCTTCCATAAGGAACAGCATCACATGGGCCCTCCCAGGACCTTGTCCTTAGCATAAAGAAATGATGGTAAGGATAGCCCCAGTCTCTGAAGGGTATGCTGCCCTGCCACTTGAAAAAGACTGGAGCCTGCAATGTTTCTTAGATGTGACCATGAGCTATAAGCTCAGACCAATAGGGACTTAGAGGTTGTATATATCCAAGAGCAAGTGGATGGTAAATGATTAATTTTAACCACAGATTTATTTTTTCAAGAATTGGAGCTACTCCCTGCCCTAAACCAACTTTCTAGCCCTTTTCTCTACTCTGATAGAATTTTTTCAGACAATATTCTTATCCAACCGCAGGCTAGCTAAACTCAATCAAAACTACCATAGTGCCCCCAGGAACATGTCTAAAATGGTTTTCCTAACTTTCTTCTTCCCTAAAATCCCTCGTCTCATCTGCTCTGATCCTACTTTTTGGTTCCTGTTCATTAACCATTTTGTCTCAACTTAGGTCACTCCAACTTCCAGATACCAGGTTACAGATGCTACCATGACTCCATCCTGACTTCTATGAGCAGACAACTTCACCAGTGTGTCCTGGACCCTCATATCTCCAGAGCTCAGGTCCACTAGGGTAAGATAGAAACAGGCTAGGGCATCATCAAAACAGCATGGTACTGGAACAAAAACAGGCACACAGACCAGTGGAACAGAATTGAAAGCCCAGAAATAAATCCCCACACCTATCGGCATCTAATCTTTGATAAGGGGGCCCAAAGGATTAAATGGAAAAAGGAGGCTCTCTTCAATAAATGGTGCTGGGAAAACTGGGTTGAAACATGCAGAAGAATGAAATTGAACCACTTTATTTCACCAGAAACAAAAATCAACTCCAAATGGATCAAAGACCTAGATTTCAGACCAGAAACAATCAAATACTTAGAGGAAAACATTGGTAAAACACTTTCCCACCTACACCTCAAGGACATCTTTGATGAATCAAACCCAATTGCAAGGAAGACTAAAGCAGAAACAAACCAATGGGACTACATCAAATTGAAAAGCTTCTGCACATCCAAAGAAACTATTAAACAAACAGAGAGACCCCTCACAGAATGGGAGAAGATCTTCACATGCCAGACATCAGACAAGAAACTAATCACCAAAATATATAAAGAGCTCAGCAAACTTAGCACCAAAAAAAGCAAATGACCCCATCCAAAAATGGGCAGAGGATATGAACAAAACATTCACCTCAGAGGAGATCCAAAAGGCTAACAAACATATGAAAAATTGATCTAGGTCACTGATTGTCAGAGAAATGCAAATTAAGACAACACTAAGATAACACCTCACTCCCGTAAGAATGGCATACATCAAAAAGGACAGCAGCAACAAATGCTGGAGAGGATGTGGGGACAGAGGAACCCTTTTACATTGCTGGTGGGAATGTAAATTGGTACAGCCTCTGTGGAGAGCAGTCTGGAAAACTCTCAGAAGGCTAGACATGGACCTTCCATATGATCCAGTAATTCCTCTCCTGGGGTTATACCCCAAGAAGTCCATAACACCTGACCAAAAAGAGGTGTGTACTCCTATGTTCATAGCAGCACAATTCATAATAGCTAAAACCTGGAAGCAACCCAGGTGCCCAACAACAGATGAGTGGCTGAGAAAGCTGTGGTATATATACACAATGGAATACTATGCAGCTATCAAAAACAATGAACCCACCTTCTCTGATCCATCTTGGACAGAGCTAGAAGGAATTATGTTAAGTGAGCTAAGTCAAAAAGATAAAGATGAGTATGGGATGATCCCACTCATCAACAGAAGTTGATTAAGAAGATCTGAAAGGGAAAATAAAAGCAGGACCTGATCAAATTGTAAGTAGGGCACCAAAGTAAAAACCCAGTGGTGAGGGGTAGACATGCAGCTTCCTGGGCCCGTGGGGGGTGGGAGTGGGCGGGAGGGATGGGTCACAGTCCTTTGGTGGTGGGAATGGTATTTATATACACTCCTAGCAAAATGTAGACATATAAATCAGTAGTTAATTAATATGAGAGGGGGAAAATCAATTGTATGTCTCAAAGTTTCTCAAAACACAAACTGAATCCTTTTAATATATAGGCTGTGTATTTGATATGCGGACTCTCTCAAAAGCCTAGACCAAGTAGATTAGAAGCATCCAATAGCACAGCTATATACAAGATACTGGATACTGTACAGCAAACCCTAACAAAAGGACTTTTCAAAGTTAACCCAATTAACAAATAATGTGATGATAACATTAACTATCGATTGTCTTTTTGTACCCTAAGACAGCAGGAACCTCACATCTCCACTATAGAGCCCCTACTTCCCCCAGTCCTGGAACCCTTGGATAGGGCCCACTTTCCTGTATGCATCTCCCAATCCAAACCAAATAATATTGCATCCGCCGATCACAACCTAACCAACGCAACGATTGCCACCTCAACATGCTTCACCTCAGACTGTGTCCAGAGACTTCACGTGTGGAATGACAACCCTTCAGCTTCATTACTCGGGTGAGACCTTTCCTTTTATAGTACACTCTAATTTCATCTCAGGTAGTTCACTTTCTAACAAAGTCCCATAACCTAGATATACACCAGTTTCTGTGAGAGAGAGCTTATGTGCACACGTATCCATAAAATACTGCAAAATATATACCTGAAAGCAGTAGTACACTAGAGTTTGCAGTGAGTACCTCCCTAACACTTCCTCTCCACTATTCCAAGCTTGGGATCCATGACTGCTAAACAAATTGTTTGGCTTCGTATGTGAACTCTCTTTTCAATCACCAGGTTCCAGATGCCACCAGGATGCTGGCCAGGCTTCCCTGTATTGAAGACCCCACCAATGTGTCCTGGAGCTCAGCTTCCCCAGAGATACACCTTACTAGGGAAAGAGAGAGGCAGACTGGGAGTATGGACCGACCAGTCAACGCCCATGTTCAGCGGGGAAGCAATTACAGAAGCCAGACCTTCTACCTTCTGCAACCCTCAACAACCCTGGGTCCATGCTCCCAGAGGGCTAGAGAATGGGAAAGCTATCAGGGGAAGGGGTGGGTTATGGAGATTGGGTAGTGGGAATTGTGTGGAGTTGTACCGCTCCTACCTTATGTTTTTGTTCATTAATCCTTTCTTAAATAAAAAAAAAAATTAAAAAAAAAGAAAAGAAACAGGCTAGGGTTATGGATCGAACTGTCAATGCTCATGCTTAGTGAAGAAGCAATTACAGTAGTCAGAACTCCTACCTTCTGCTCCCCCAAAACAACCTTGATCCATACTCTCAGCAGGAGGAGGAGAAGAAATGATAGGATGAAGATAAGAGGACTCTGAACTGCAGCTCCATCAGCACCCAGAGAGACAGAAAGTAAAGGAGAGGGACATATGGAGGTAGTTGTGCTATCATGAGTGGCTTGGAGGGGAACAGAGGATTGAATCAGAAAAAAAAAGAAGCAACTGTGTATAAATGTGGACAGATAGTTGTTGTGATGATGGTTGGCCTATGTCTACAACCTTAGGGAAACTGTAGTGGATTGCAGTGAGGAAAGTGAAGATCCAGAACTCTGTTGGTAGCAATGGTGTGGATTCAAACCCCTGTTGGCGTATAATTCTGTGATTCAAAATAAATTAAAATATAAAAATAAAAATGTACTCATGTAACAAAAAAGTAGACTTATACCACTGAAAAATGAAAAATTAAATTGAATTAAAATGAACTTTTATTGACGTTTCCCTACTGTTGATTAAAGAGGTGAGAAGACCAGGCAGGCTACACTAGGAAGTAGTGTGCCCAGCAGAAACACACGTTACCAAGCCTTCAGTCCCTACCTGCAGGGCTGGAAGCTTCACAAACAGTGGAACAATGTTACTACTTCTTTCTCTCCCTCCCTCCTCCTCTCCCTGTCTCTCTTTTTCTTTTATTTTTTTAATTATCTATTTATCTATTGTATAGAGATATCCAGAAATAAAGATAAGGGTGATAGGGAGAATGACACTTGAAGCATTGTTTCACCATTTATGAATCTTTCTCCCGTAGATGGGGTCTTGGGGCTTGAACCCATGTCCTTCAGCATTTTAATATATGTACACTCAACCAGGTGTGCCACACCTGGCCCTATCTGTGTCCTTCTCTCTGTCTTTATCAGTGAAAGAAAGAAAAAAAAGGGGGGTGAATGGCCTCTGAGAGCAGTTGAGTCATAGCACATGCACTAAACCCTAGCACTAACCCTAACAAGTTAAAAAAAATTCAAAGTAAGATAAATAAAACATATCCCTGTCACTACATAGATAGAAACTGAAGTGCTGAGCATGACAGTATACTTTGCACAACAACAAGAAGAAATTAATAACCTGGGAAGAAGAGTGAATATTTGCCAAGAGAATGTCTGTCAGACAATGAAAGAAATAGTTTGGTGGATAAAGGAGATAAAGCAACAATAATAGCTTGTGAAAATGAAGGCACATTTTAAAAAGTCGATTTGAATAGTTGTCACAGAAACAAAAACTTCTTGAGTAAATCAGGTGAGGCGAGAACATTTTCTAATAGAGTTCCTAATAGTAATGTAAGACAATATCTGTAGTCTCTAATAGCAAAGTAGGGTAGAATTCTTTCCTTTCAAAAGAAGCTGGTAAGCAGTGTTTGGGTGGCCATCTCTAAAAAAGGGGGAGAGAGAGAATGGAAGAGAGGAGAGGAGAGGAGAGGAGAGGAGAGGAGAGGAGAGGAGAGGAGGGGAGGGGAGGGGAGGGGAGGGGAGGGGAGGGGAGGGGAGGGGAGGGGAGGGGAGGGGAGGGGAGGGGAGGAAGGAAGGAAGGAAGGAAGGAAGGAAGGAAGGAAGGAAGAAAGAAAGAAAGAAAGAAAGAAAGAAAGAAAGAAAGAAAGAAAGAAAGAAAATAGGTGGTGTGTTCTCTCTGATAGTTTGCTTCTTACCTGCAGTGTGATTTTACAAGGATCATTTAGCCTCACTGAGCATTAAGATTCTCAACAAAAAGAAAGGAAAACATACTCCACAGGAAATTTTGAGCATTTCATATGACTGTGCATACAGAGAGATTTTGAAAGATCCATCTTTTAATGCAGTGTCCATTTAGTGAGTGTCAACTATATGCCAGAAATGGACGAGATGCTAAGAATTCAGCAATGAAAAGAAATCTGCCCTTTTTTACCCTTGGAACTTAAAACCTAGTGTTTTAAGATGAATAATAAGCAAAAATGCAGAAAGGATAAGACCTCAAAAAGAATTCTTTCCTCCAATGTGGTGGGGCCTGGATTTGAACCTGGCTCACACACACAACAAAGCAGCACACTAGTCAAGTGAACAACTCAACTGGCCCCATTATCTCTCTCTATCTGAAAAAGTCATCCCAGAGCAATGAAATCATAGTGGTGAGTAAAAACAACAACAGTAATGTAAATCAAGTAAAATTCAAAATGAAATATCATAAGGAAAGGAAAGGGAGATAACAAGTACAAATAATTGACTGAAATTTTCTGTATGGGAGATAGAGTAATTGAGACCATCAGTAAAGAGGAATTTGAGGTCATGGAATGAATTTCTATTTCTTTTCTTACGTGAAGGCATGGTAGATATCAGATATTTATGTGCTGCCATGAGCAACGAAACAAACAAACATATATATATATATATATATATATGGAAAGAGGGGGTGGAGAAAGAGAGAGATATAAAAGATTAGTCACACAGGAAAAAGATTTCTGGAATTTTCCTTTGCATGAAGAATAGATAGAACCCAGTGTCCAAGGGGCTTGGTTTTCCTCAAAAAGAAACGTGGACAATTTATTTCGGTGACAGTATGGAATACAGAGTGAAATGGGCTTGCATCCAGAGAGGTCCAAAGAAGTGACTCTTCTTTTCTAAGCCCTTTTAATGATTTCATAAAACAGAGAGAAGTATTACAAGCAGAGGATTGGCATGAGAAAAGTACAGAAATTTGAAGAAAGGAGAGAAGAGATGAAACAGTCATTAAGAAGAGTTAAATGTTGACTGAACTACAGGAGGGCCAGACTCTAGCTTGTGGGCCACCTCCAGTCCACTGCTCGTTCTCGTAAATACTTTCATTGGAAGACAGCCACACCCATTCATATCTGTCCTGTCTCTGACTGCTTTCCCCCTATGATGGTTGAATTGTGACAAAAACCGTATGGCCCCTAAAACCTTAATTACTTTCTATCTGGCCCTTTACAGAAAACATTCACCAACCTCTGATCCAGCGAGTGGACTTGGATTTGAGAGCTGTGTTAAAAGTCATAAGGTTACCATCATAAATTTGAGGGGAGACTAGAAAACATAGTTGTGACTGTCTTTGTATGGGGGTGGGGCTGGGATGGGGAAATTTTCTCCACATGCCTTCAGCTATTTAGGCTCATGGGAAGAAAAGACTGAGAGGTGGAATGAAACAGGGTGGGTGTTCAACTATGCAAATGTAATAAAAAGAACAAATGATAGATGGTCTTAGGAGGGGATAGAGAGAGAAATAAATGGACCTCGGAATCAATGTGGATTAACTGAGGCCAGGAGGGGCAGAGTGAAAGTAAAATGAAGAATCGAGGAGTTCTGAGTCTTTGTGGAATTTGGGAAAGATTAACTCAGTTTATTAAATGGAATGAGAACTAAAGAGAAAGAAGGCACTGGGAATTAAATTATGGAGGGGTTGTCATTTTGGTTAATGAAAAGACAAGTGGATCCATATGATGAGGTGAAGATAAAATAAAGCAAACTTAATACCTACTCTTCAGAAAGTACATCCCATACAAATGAAGTGGATTATAATGTCCAATCTCCTAGACCTCAACCTTAATTTGGTCATAGTACAGCATTTAATTTGGGGTGCATATCTGGAAAACATGAGCAATAAGGAACCCCTGTGGTTGTCTAGTTTCTAAGAGATCAGTGACATTATATTAGGAAAAAGGCAAACAAACAAACAACAAACAGGTCACAGAAACTATGTAAGCTCTCAGTGTGCGCGTTATTAATAACTCAGCTTCTCCAGAGAAATGCTCCAACTGAAAGACACTAGCCAGGATTACTGTCCCTGGAACGACTTAGATGACAGACAGAAAGCAGGAACTGCAGATTTCATCATTTCCCCCGCACTGTTGATGAAATGGAGCTCAAGCTGAGTTATGTGAGTTTTTTCAGGTCTTTCCAAACTAAACACAGTTTGTCAGTTTTCAAAATCATAAAGGATGACACATTTTCCTACCTTTACCCCTGACCCCATTCCCATAGCTTTTCTTTCCTTTTTTTTTTTTTAATCATTGTGTGCCTGACATCAAACACGTTCAATGTCAAGACTGCTGGTCTTAACAGACTCTGTCCATGCTTGCCATCCTTCCTGATCCACCTTCAAAGTTGTGGACGCATTCCAAACTGATTAAATGGGTCACAGCCTTTTGGAGAAGCCAACGCCAGCTGGTTCCAGTCAATTGTATTCCTTCCAATTGGCAAACGATAAATGGAGCTCCACCCCCACCCTCTCCCTGCTCAGGAGGTTGACTCTACGGGTTGGTGATTGATGGACTTGATATTGTGCCTTTCAGGCCACAGGAACATCTCACTCCAAGCCAGAGCCCATGAATCTGTCTAGATTTTGGTTTAACCCATCTCCCCACCCAAAGCATTGCCTACGAGTTTATTTATAAGATCAGTTATATATTCAAAGATATATTTATGCATTTGTTGTCTTCAATGTTTATGGAATAAATATGTTATATACAAATAAAATGTACCTGCATATGTATAGTATATAGCTAATCTACTGACTATGAGAAAGAGAGACAAACTTCCAATTTCTTACCCAAAAACCTTTTTTACTATTTTATTAGGCAGAGGATTTATGGTTGATGGTAGAGTTGTCACGTAAGCACATTAAGACCCCCAAGACCCTCTTTATCCTTCCCCTACCTCTCTCTCCCCAGAATCTTTTGATCTGAATCAGTGAACCCCACAATAATAAAAAAATAATTTTCTTTGAGGAAATATCCTTTTTTTGTTTGTTTCACCAGCATCTTTTAAAAAATTATTAAAAAATAAAAAAATAGAAAATGTTGACAAACCATAGGATAAGAGGGGTAAAATGCCATGCATTTTCCACCACCAGCATTCCATAACCCACTCCCTCCATTGTAAGCCTTCCTATACTTTATCCCTTGGGGAGCATGGATCCAGGGTCATTACGGGGTGCAGAAGGTGAAAGGTCTGGCTTCTATAATTGCTTCTTCGCTGGGCATGGGCATTGACGGGTCAATGCACACTCCGAACCTATTTCTATTTTTCCCTAGTGGGGCAGGGCTCTGGAGAAATGGGGAGAAAATGTTCTTTTATAAGACATTAGCTGTCACAGGACAACTTCACATCTCTCCAAAATAACAGTCAGCACTATGACTCCATTGCTCCCAGTGGCCATTTTTCTCTTTCTTTCCTCTTTTCTTTCTTTTGCCCTTTCTTTCTTTTCTTTTTTTCTTTCTTTCTTTCTTTCTTTCTTTCTTTCTTTCTTTCTTTCTTTCTTTTTTCTTTCTTTCTATTTATTTTTCTATTTTACATGACTGGACAGAGAAAAATTGAAAGGGGAATGAAGATAGAGAGGAAGAGAGAAAGATAGACACCAGAGGGCCTGCTTTACTGCTCATGAAGCATCCATTGCTCTTGCAAGTGGGGATCAGGGATCTGAACTTGGGTTCTTGTGCATAGTGATATGTGCGTCACCACCTGGTCCCCTATTTTTAGAACTAAGTAGGTGCTTAAGCTGCAGAGGTATCTCAATGGGTAGGCTGAAGGACTTGCATAACTGAGGCCTAGGTTCAAACTTGATGATGGAGCAGTGATCTCTCTCAAAATATATACATATGCGTTACTTTTTAAAATGAAGCTATTCTTATGGGTCAGGTGTGGTGGCACACCTGGTTGAGTGCATGTCACAATGCGGAAGCACCCAGGTTCAAGTCCCCAGCCCCCACCTGCAGGAGGAGAGCTTTGCAGGTGGTGAAGCAGGGCTGTAGGTGTCTCTCTGTCTCTCTCCCTCTCTATCTCCCCTTCCCTGTTAATTTCTCTCTGTCTCTAGCCAATAAATATATAAAGATAATAAAAAATTTAAAAGAATCTGTTCTTCAAACAGAATAAAATTATATTATTTTAGCATATAGGTAATTTGATAGGAAAGAGAGAAACTAAGAGGGGGAGGGAAGATAAACACCCAAAATATTTCTTTACTACTCATGAAACATCCCTTCTGCAGATGGGGACCAGGGGCTTGAACCTGTGTCCTTGTGCATGTGAGCTCAACCAGTTGAGCCACTGCTCAGCCCCTAGAAGCATTTTTAAAGCCAAAGAAATAATTCATGGAAAGATAGTATATGCAGAAAACTTAAGTAAAAGCATAAACAAAGAACAGGATATAGAAGGATAGACTGCAGAGGTATACTAAACCCTGGCTAGTCAAAATATTCCTAGTCAAAACACATGTTGGCAGCATCCTTAGCATCATCCAAGCAGATACTTAAAACAATAGACATCTGATTCCCATCTTTCTGAATCAGAACGACTGAAAGCAGAGTCCAGGACTACAAATATTTTAAAAGTTCTTCATCTGAAGAATTACCAGAACCATGCTAATAAAAGTTCAGGTACTTGTCAGAAATTCGGAAACTTATCACAAATCTATAGAATTAGAATCTGAAGCTTTACAATATCCCCTCCCCAAGTGATTTGTGTGCATGTTAAAATTAGGAAGCATTGTTCTTGCCTAGAGGAAGTCTCTGAAGACTACAGAAGGGGGGCATCATTCGTGGCCATCAGATATAGACATAAGCTTGCATGTCACTGTTGGTTAAGGAACAGAAATTTATATCAAAGCTGCACTATGAGGCCTTTTTTTTTTCTTCTTTTTTTCAAATATGTCCCTCATGGCAATTATTTCTTAGCAATATAAAATATGATAAACTTTCATAAAGTCATAGAAAGGTTGAATGTTACTGTTGATCATAGAATGACTTATTCTTACTGAAAATCTAACCCTGACATAAATCTGTGCCTCCTAAGATCAAAAGTCAACCTCAGTATTTTATAGCCAATGGAGGGAGTCTGGAGGTAGCGCAGCTGGTTAAGCGCATGTGGCGTGAAGCTCAAGGACCCGCATAAGGATCCTGGTTAGAGTCCCAGGCTCCCTACCTTCAGGGGGTCCCTTCACAGGCAGTGAAGCAGGTCTGCAGGTGTCTCTCTTTCTCTCCCCCTCTCTGTCTTCCCCTCCTCTCTCCATTTCTGTCCTATCCAGCAACGACAACATGAATAACAACAACAATAACTACAATAAAATAACAAGGGTGACAAAAGAGAATAAACAAATATTAAAAAAATATATAGCCAATGGAAAGATGGAAGGAAACTTACTCAGTTCTAGAATCATAATAGAAAAAAATCAAATCTGTCATTGCAAACTGACATACTTTAGTTCCAAGCTATATTTGAAATTCACCCTACCCACAGATAATACAACAATAGCTGATTATCAAAAAATAGTGAACATTTGAATGGCACTTGCAAATTGTTCAATGTTGTGCTAATGTTCCACATAAGAAATTGTCATGAGAATTACTATTGTATTTCACAGATTAGCAAGCTCAGAGATAAATGGGAATGTCCATGGTCTCACATCATATAAGCAATAAAGTCTGATTGCAATCTCCATCTTTCTCTGCCTTGCTTTTGACCACTCCAATCTAAACTTAATTGTAACAGGATACATGTTCAAAACCCAGTTACACCACTCATTCTACAAACTTACTCATTAAACATCGGTTTCTCCATCTCAAAGGAAAAAAATAGTGATATTGAATCTACCAGGCTTTGTAATTAACTGAGATCAAGCCTCTGGAACAGTATTATATGTTGAAAATCATTAAAATATACATTGCCATCAAGATGATAGATATGTATGTAGAAAAAACTGACTTTACCATTGCAAACATCTACCAACTTAAATATATTCAAATTTGAATATATGTATGAAAGTAACTTTAATGGGGCAGAGGTAGATAGAATAATGGTTATGCAAACAGACTCTCATGCCTGAGACTCCAAAGTCCCAAGTTAAATCCCTTGCACCATCATAAGCCAGTGCTAAGCAGTGCTCTCGTAAAAAGAGAAGGAGGAGGAGGAGGAGAAGGAGAAGGAGGAGAAGGAGGAGAAGGAGGAGAAGGAGGAGAAGGAGGAGAAGGAGGAGAAGAAGGAGAAGAAGGAGAAGAAGAAGAAGAAGAAGAAGAAGAAGGAGGAGGAGGAGGAGGAGGAGGAGGAGGAGGAGGAGGAGGAGGGGAAGAAGAAGAAGAAGAAGGAGGAGGAGAAGAAGAAGAAGAAGGAGGAGGAGGAGGAGGAGGAGGAGGAGGAGGAGGAGAAGAAGAAGAAGAAGAAGAAGGAGAAGAAGAAGAAGGGTTTTATGGTTCACATAAGAAGGAATGGAAATGTATAGCAGTGAGCAAGAGTTCAGACTTAGGTTTGTCTTTTAGTCCTGAAGCAGGAAGAAGGTCCCAGTCATTCATATGCACTGGACAACGTGTGTGTTACATCAACAGGGCATAGTGACGTAGAGTCATTGCTCAAACCATTACTAATGAAGTCACTATGAAATCACAGGGCTAAATAAAAGAGTGCCCATGAGTCTTTAATTCAATTGAAAAGTATGACCTCAAACCAGAAATAAGATCAAGTAATAGATATACCCCTATTGAAACATTTAATACCCTCCCTGAGAAGTTGAGTTTCCGCTATGAACTTGAAGTGGATGATTGAAACAAGTAAAGGAGACAGCACTAAATTGCTAGATAGGAAAACAAAAAAATAAAACAAACAAAAAAGTATGTGTAAGAAGAAGGGGAAAGAATAGGAGACTGAGGAGCAGAAACTCCAAGTTTTCTTTCAAGATGCAATTAATTCAGTTTGCATCCTCTCTACCATACCTGATCTTGACTTGATTCAAGTAGAGCAGGACAAAACTGTTGTTAGGAGATGCTTCTCAGGAAAGATTGTCTACGTTCATACATCTGTTCCACTGGAGAAACTTGGCATTCTAGCTCAAACAAATTATTACAAAGATAGTTTCTACTGCACAGGTAACTCAGTCAAATGATTACAAAGATAGTTTCTACTGTGCAGTTATAATGATCTCACCAACCAATTCATAGAACACACTGAAGGAACAGAAGTGAATCCACAACAAGCATGAACAGAGACCTATTGACCTTGGATAGCTGTCTCTGAATAATTGTGATTATCATACAAAATTTCATCTCTACCTAAGGGCTGAATATATAGAGTGCATGGCAGTAAGGTAGAAAGGTAGGCATCCAGTGAAGGGATTGCATATGAGGCTAATTAGCTGTGGAATTGACATGTTGTTAGTTTGGGAGAGGGGGGATAATGCATGAGGAGCAAGTACCTCTTTCATCCAGTTTTTTAGCCTGAAAAACATAACATTGTCACTCCTCTACTCTAAAACATGGCTCATCTGTAATTTGATCACATTGAGCTAGGAAACTTTTATGATTCCTTTATGTTATGCCTCCGTATATTATAAATCCAACTTAATGAACACAGACACTCTGTGATGAATTGTGCAACTGTTATATAAGAACTTCAAGAGAGCTGATTAAAAATGGAAGGGAAAATTAGAAAGGAGTATGGTAATGTTCTGTGTTATTGCATGGTTCATATCTAGGTTTCATTTATTAATCTTTGAAATCAGCCAGAAGAACTGATAGAGGGGTTGGGGAGATAGCATAATGATTATACTAAAGACTTTCATGGCTGAGGTTCCAAGATCCCAGTTCCCAATATCACCATAAATCAGAGCTGAGTAGTGCTCTAATCAGAAAAAAAAAAAAAAAAAACTTCTTGGAGGTTATGATTTAACAGAGGTGACTATGCATTACAATACTGTGATGGAAAAATGGCACTGGAATCAAGAGTCACAGAGTTTTGATAAACAAAAGGCTAAGACTTAAAATAATCAGAGATCTCCACTTTGAGCTATTGACATTTAATAAAGACCTATACATGAAGAGTGAGAAGTTTCAGGGAGAGACTTCAGGCAATGAAAGTAGCCAATGGGATTATAAAGAAGTCAGTAAGGTGAAAGAACTAAATGTATTTAGATGGTGGAAACAAATAAGATGGAGAAGGACCAGACATGACCCTGGTGGGAGCCATGACTTTGGAGTTCCTGGCTAGAGAGTTATATGTCAAGGATGAAGGGACATAGAGATCCCTTGTGACTTGTGACTTCTAGCACAAGTCGAGTGAGTGCAGATGAGCACTTGTGCCTATGTGTTAGAGACTATATTGTAAATCATTACCTCCCCACCCCACCCCCACACATATACACAAGCACACAATACAAGAAATGAAAAGAAAGTAAGAGAAGGGAAGGGAAGGGAAGGGAAGGGAAGGAAAGGGGAGGGGAGGGGAGGGGAGGGGAGGGGAGGGGAGGGGAGGGGAGGGGAGGGAAGGGGATGGGAGGGTAATGGAAGGGAGGGGAGAAGATGAGGGGAGGAGAGAGGAGGGGAGTGGAGAAGAGGAGAGGGGAGGAGAGGAGAGGAGAGGAGAGGAGAGGAGAGGAGAGGAGAGAAGAGAAGAGAAGAGAAGAGAAGAGAAGAGAAGAGAAGAGAAGAGAAGAGAAGAGAAGAGAAGAGAAGAGAAGAGAAGAAGAATTATCTGTCAGTGTTACAGATATGTTTTTCTTTTAGGGGAAAAAAGCATCATGTATTAAGAGAATAACTGTGCTCTTAGTATGTTCCAGATGTTTCCCTAATTGTCTGTCATGTATTGATTTATCTAATCTTCACTACAACCCAGTGAGGTGAGAGAAGCTTGTTACAGATTAATACATCACACAGAAGAGAAAACTGAACAAAGAGAAGTAAATTGCCTTGCTGACAGTCACATGGTCTACTCATTTCTTGATGGCAGAGTCTGTTCTCCTCACACACGTGCCCAGAGTGTTACATCATGTGGAGTTTTCAGGTGCCTGATTTGTGCAGAATGAAAGAATTCTGAAAGTGTTTTTTCTTTCTTCTCTCTCTACCTTATACAAAAGCACTGCTTGACATGATACAGTGGTACCTGGAGTGTCTTGTGAAAGCTATGAGCCCAAGACTTCTTCAAAATAAAAAGTATACCCCTCGAAAGAACACATTAGTGTGGCTAGATGATAGACATACATGTGACATTCATGTGAAGCAGGTTTGAGTCTGACTCCTAGCATATTGGGAGGAGTTTCAGTGCTGTGATATCTTTTTTTCTCTTCTGTCTCTATCTGAAAAAGTCAGTCTGGAGCAGTGAGTTCCCAGGGATGGCAGAAAGAAACAGAGAAAGGTTGTGAGGGACTGTTTATATTACTAAAAAACAACAAAAACAACATTCTGTAAGCATCTCAGACTCATGGAAATTGACCTCAGCATATATTTGATGTCATTCTGGATGGACCAAGGTTTTCAGTGTAATTAATGGAGCAAGATTCATTGAGAGAGAAGCTGAAAGTTCTTAACTTTCCTTAAGTGTGAGATGGGAAGAATTATTTATCATTATGTATAGCTAAGTAAACGGGTTAAGTATATGTATAGAATGACAGAGAGTAGCTAATGAATGAAAGACAGACAGACATATGATAGCTTGATAGAATGACGAGTATCAAAGGAGAAGGTATATGGTGGCACTATTATTAACATACTAAGCCAGCAATAATGTTAGTGACATAAAGATTCAATGGCCTATATATTAGTGGCTTTCCAAGCATTTAACATGAAGTCTTTTAATCTATTGTACAGTCACATCATACGTGTATAAATGTCCCCATTTTATAAGTGAGGACATCGAGGCAGAGATTAAGCTCATTCAAGGTCACAGAAATAAGGACATCATGATTCAGGCCCACAGAACCCATCTTCAGATTCTGTTCTAACCGCTCCTTCTTATTCTTCCTCATACATATCTTAATTAGCACTCTTTTACTCCTGTCAGGGAAGACTTTTGCTTTTTCTAACCTCACAGTACAGTGCAGCAACACTGAATAATATTTCTGATAGCTGTCAAAGAGAATCACCAATTAAAATGGAAGAAAATGTCAGGTTTTTTTCTTTGCAAGGGAAATCCTTAAAATAACATTTTATCTCACCTCTCTGACTCTGTATTTAAAGAGACAGGCTAAGAAATATGATTTTGAAAAAAAAAAAGGGGGGGGAGCAGTCTTTGAGAAGACATCCTAAATCAGGTGGTTCTAGCCTGTGTTCCCACAAGACTCTTCTCTCCTGCCCCAGAATTTCAATCCAGAGCAATCTAATTGAAATTTAACAACTTTAACAATTCGCTCAACCCAGGTTGGTTCCAAAACTAGCTGTTTTCAGAATACCCCTTAGTAATTTGCCTTCCATAGAATGTGTATGTGTGTGTCCACAAAGAGAACTAAGCCCACTGAAACACTGATGTACTAACAACACACTTTCATTGGCTGGAGAGCTGCCAATGCCTTCCACTCAACATATGCATCATGAAAATTGCCTTTGTTGACAATTGTACCTTCTGTTTATAGCATTATATAGGTAATCAAGGAAAGAAGTTGTCTCCTATTTATTTCAGAAGATTCCTATATTTTTTCTTTTTCTCTTCTCTAAGATCTAAATTAAAGACAATAGCTATTTTTTTCATTTTAAACTTTCCATATGAAATTTCACATGAGAAATATCTTTTTTATTTCTGGAGGACATTTCAGTGTTATGTCTTGCTTTGTAGAAAGCAGCATTGGTGTAACTGTTATGCATCTCTCTATACTTTTTGTCATCAGAAAACTCAAGGTCAATTATATCTACCTTTTAATCCATTCCATTAGCTTCTAACTCCTAGCCAAGGCTAGAGAAAGAACTATTTCATTAAATATGAATCAAATAAATTAATAAGTTGGTACCATAGCTATGACTATCTCCCCCTACTCAATATTCTGAAACAATATGTCACAGATACACCAAAAGTGTTGAATGAGAGTGCATGGCTCTCAAAAGAAACTCATCTGTTCAATTGGAAGAAAGCTCCCTATTTATAATATATCAATGTTTTCTCTACAAAGAATGATACATTACTAATTTTTAATAAAGACAAAATTAGGCTAAATACAGAAATAAAGAAGTGCACATAGCTTTGGCAAGCAATGTAGATAAGAATACATCTAATTAATCACAAGTCAAAGTGAGTATGTAACACACTGTGGTAAAAATTCTTGGCTGTACCTGCACTCCAAATATAACACCTTCCAAGATCAACACCTGCTGAAATATGCTCACTTCCTGCTGTCTTGTCTCCAGTGAACAACTGCTGTGTATATATATATATTTTTTTTCTTTTTTTAAATTTTTATTTATAAAAAGGTAACACTGACAAAAAACACAGGCTAAGAGGGTTACAACTCCACACAATTTCCACCACCAGAAATCTGTATCCCATCCCTCCCCTGATAGCTTTCCTATTCTTTATCCTCTGGGAGTATGGACCCAGGGGGGTCATTATGAGGTGCAGAAGGTGGAAGCTCTGGCCTCTGTAATTGCTTCCCCACTAAACATGGGCATTGACAGGTCAATCTATACTCCCAGCCTTTCTCTCTATTTCTCTAGTGGAGCAGGGCTCTGGGGAAGCATGGCTCCAGGACATATTGGTGGGGTCTTCTGTCCCTGGAAGTCTGGTTGGCATCATGTTAGCATCTGGAACCTGGTGGCTGAAAAAAGAGTCAACATATAAAGGCAAACAAATTGTTGACTATTCATGAACCTAAAGGCTGGAATGATTCAGATGATGAGTTGGGGATCTCTGTTTTATAGATAGTTAGTAGCCCTATTTTAGTTATATTCCAAAGGGCCTATGACTATACTAGTTTTTTTTTTGTTTTGTTTTGTTTTTGTGCCTGACATCATCTGATATGCAGGTGGATCCAAGTTATTGTCTGGGGAGATGATTTTATGGCTGGGAAAAAACCAGAAAGCTGTATCAGGAAAGAGAGTAGCTCTCAAATATGGGGAAGGTATAAATATTGTCAACTGTAAATCCCATTGATTTGATGTCATCTGAGGCCCATATTCAGCTTAGTAAAGTCAGGACTGCAGAAATTAAATAAGGGCAAGAGACTGGCACACTTTAATGATGACTCTTTAGTCACTATCAGGCCACCCCATCAGCTGGGGCCCTATTCGGTGAGTCCTGCGATTTCCAAACAGACATGATGGGCCTAGACCTCGAATAAATCCCTTTCTCCATTGTTACCAGTCATCTCTATCAGGAACAACACAATATACCCCTTTGTGGGCTTCCATAGGACCTTGTCCTCAATGTGAATCAACAAAAGCAGAGAATGTTCCATCCTTTGAAGGGAGGCTGGACAACATAATTGTATGCTCCACCTAAGGAAGATGGTTCCTGAAACTGAGGCAGCTTGGAACGTTCCTACTCATGATCATAGAATGTGAGCTCAGATCTATAGGGATGCAGACGTCACATAAACTCCTAAACTGAACCTATATAATTCTACTGCTCTAAGTCATTCTTTCTTTCATATAGAGAGAAAAAAAAAAATAGGATGCGACAGCACCAGAATCTCTCTTGGTGCTGTTGCATCTTCTATGTAGTTTCTGGGCTTAAACCTGGACTGTGCATTTTGTAAGCACAGACCCTACCCTGCAGCTACCTCTCCATTCCTGTCTCATCTATATTCTGACACTACCTAGTGACCTTCAACAGGCTTTAGAAAATGTACAAAATGGGGTATGGATTGACCTGCTAATGCCCATATCCAGTGGAGAAGCAATTATAGGAGCCAGAACTCCCACATTTTGCACCGCATAAAGAATTTTGATTCATATTCCCAGAGGGAGAGAAATGTTAGAGGAAGATGACCATAGAGCACTAGATCCCAACTCCTTCAGGATCCAGAGAGAGAAAAGGAAACAAAGGAAGGGCATTCAGAAGTTTCAATAGGTGTTGGTGAGACTTAGGAAGAGAAGGCAGGGCCGTAGAAAAAATAGTATTGTTACAGAAATTGTAGTAAACCCATATTTGTGACCTTGGGAGAACTACTGCAGTTTCCAATCAAGGGAATGGGGACACAGACCTCTGGTGATGATAATGGTGCAGAATTATACCCCTGTTATCTCATAATTTTGTAAAAAAAAAATTTTTTTAAAGAAAAGAAGAGAAAGAAATTGCTGACGAATAAGTTATAGGGATCCTCTACAATGTATAACCTTTTCTTAAAAATGTGATGTGTGCTTGAAAATTTGTTGAGAGTGGATCTCATGGTATGCACTCTTGCCACATACGGGGAAAAAAATTCTCCCTAGATTTCTTTTATTTGAATTCCTTTGGGTAAATAATGGGGAGCCTAGAATAATCCCATTTTCTTTTAATAGCGGGACCCCCATAGAGCACTGGCGTGGCTCTCTGAGCCTAAATGTGAGTGTCTAATTTACCTGCCTCTGTTGGGTCCCCTCTTCTCTTCTGCACAATGCACCCTTGGCAAAGGCAGCATCTGGCTAGCTTACTGTCAAATGGAGAATCAGTAGGCATTACGAAATATCAAATTAGAGGACTCAGAAGGTGACTTACCAGGTTCAAGGCCTGATTTCTACCTCCAGAGTAGGGAAGGGAGGGAGCTTAATGAGCAATACCAGAAGTACTCTTGCCCTGCTCATTAAGCTCCCTGTCTCTCTGTCTTTCAAAAAAAAAAAAAAGACAAAGGGAAAATGGCTGCTGAGAATGGTAGTGTCATCCAGTGAAAGAGTCCTAGTGATAATCCTGGTAGTAAAACACACACATACACAAACTAGAAGTGTTAAGAGGTCTAATTTTCTGTATAAATATCAGGTACACTTTGTCCTTTACATTTGTCAAGACCAGTCTGTCCAGATATACATGGGTCTCACACATTTGCCTGATGAGTGTGTGAAAAACAGGGTCTATCCATCTGACGGGAGCCCAAAGCACATAGACATCAGTGACTCTGACTACTCTCATAAGAATCAATCTCTTGTATTCTGATTATATTTGACACCTTGTGGGAATAGATCATAGCAGTTAAGTAATACACAAACTGACATCGCCCTGACCCAGAAACTTCTCTGTAAGATTCCACTTGCACCCATCAATTGAGATTGTCTTTTTTTTTTTTCAGCCTAAGGAGTGAATGTGTTGGAGGTATGTGCTTATCCATCCACCCAACATTTACTGAACATTAATAATAAGTTAAGGGCTCAGCTAGAGAGATAAATTAGGAGATCTTTAATCCCCACAAAGCTTGCAAAATTTAGAGAGACCAGTCAATCAATATTGCAAGGTATGCATTGCATCTTATAACAGAAGTATGTGCTTGTGAAAAAAGAGACTTTGAAGAAAAGGTGATATTTATGCCAAGAACGCAGAGATATGTGAGAGTAATGGGTTAGCAAAGACATCCCATCTCAGATAGAGGAAGGTGGACAGAAGTTGGTTTCTTTTTTCTTTAGATGGACACTCTAAATTTATCTGTCCTATCAAATAAAAATAGAAAAGGAAAAAAAGGAGAAAAATGGCCACCCATGCAGTGGATTCCTAGTGCTAGCACTGAGTAGATTCTTAGTGCCCACACTGAGCTGAACCTCAAATATAAAGGAGGAGGAAGAGGAGAAGGAGGAGGAGGAGGAGGAGGAAGAGGAGGAAAAGGAAGAGGAGGAGGAGGAGCAGAAGGAGAAAGAGAAAGAGAAGCCAAAAGATAGCTTCTCTGATATGAGGATACAGGAATGCCATGTCATGAACATAGTCTATGCTTTTGTCTCTCTATTCCATGTGTTTTTTTTTTGTACCAGAGGCACATCGAGAGAGAGAGAGAGAATAGATAGATGACTGATGATAGGTAGATATGGGAAGAGAGAGGAAGAGACCACAGCACTGAAACTTGCTTCAGTACAGTGGGGGCCAGGTTCAAACTTGGGTCATATACATGGCAAAGCAACACACTATACAAGTGAGCTATGTCACCAGCCTTCAGCTGCAAGTTTCTAAAAAATCTCTTCTGCCTGTTTCCCTTTCCCACTCCCACATTAACTAGACTTAGACTGCCTGGCACTCCAGTCCTGTGCAGTCACCAACACATATATCTGGGCTGGCCCTTTAAGACTTCCAGATCTTCCAACTCCCATGTTCAGTGGGGAAGCAATTACAGAAGCCAGACCTTCTACCTTCTGCATCCCATAATGACCCTGGGTCCATATTCCCAGAGGGAAAAAGAATAGGAAAGCTATCAGGGGAGGGGATAGGATATGGAGTTCTGGTGGTGGGAACTGTGTGCCCCTCTCATCCTATGGTCTTGTCAGTCTTTCCATTTTATAAATAAAAAAGA